>NC_092229.1:51253930-51276430 GCF_036320965.1 Panulirus ornatus | reverse complement strand
GCACAAGGAGTTTAGAGGAAGGGAAAATAACGTGGCTTTGTCAATATAGGATTTGGATAATTTGACCATAAGGAAGCCTCTGAGTGGTACCTTTGTAAATGGTCAGCTGCTAGGGTACTGAGGGAGAGGAGTGTTAGCTGCTAGGGTACTAAGGGGGAGGAGTTTAGCTGCCAGGGTACTGAGGGAGAGGAGTTTTAGCTGCTAGGGTACTGAGGGAGAGGAGTGTTAGCTGCTAGGGTACTAAGGGAGAGGAGTGTTAGCTGCTAGGGTACTAAGGGGGAGGAGTTTTAGCTGCCAGGGTACTGAGGGAGAGGAGTTTTAGCTGCTAGGGTACTGAGGGAGAGGAGTGTTAGCTGCTAGGGTACTAAGGGAGAGGAGTGTTAGCTGCCAGGGTACTGAGGGAGAGGAGTTTTAGCTGCTAGGGTACTAAGGGAGAGGAGTGTTAGCTGCTAGGGTACTGAAGGAGAGGAGTGTTAGCTGCTAGGGTACTGGTAGCAAAAAGAAAAGAAAAAGAATATGTCTAACAGCTCGGCCAATCACTCTAAAGTGTTCAAAACTCTTTAACGATCCTCCATCTTGTTCATATCCCTTATACTAACCACCCTAAGCAGTCGTCTTCTCCTGTTGGTCACACTGCTATTTATCCTGACCACGACAGCAAAAGAGGCGCAAATAAATATTCCTTTATGATAATAAATGTGGGTGTGAGACGTAGACAATGGCGCGATATATATCTTCGCTTTTATAACTGAGCTTGTGTTATCTGACAGAAACAAAGGATCTAAGCGTTTTGATACGGGAGTAAAAGAGAAGAAAAAAACGGTTCTCCTTCTCCACAGTCTTAAGTGATAAAGAGAGAATCCTCTACTTTTTTACTGTGGAATCAGAGCGTGCATTTGAGCTCTCTCGAGTAGGAAAAAGATTATTATTTCTTTTCTTTTAGGAAACGTAGAGAGCGTTTCTGAGAACGGCTTTAAGGGTTTGAGAGATTTCCTCTGCTTTTGTGTTTGTGTGTGTGTGTGTGTGTGTGTGTGTGTGTGTGTGTGTGTGTGTGTGTGTGTGATGGGGTCATCCACGTCTGGTGGTGGTGGTGGTGTGTGTGTGTGTGTGTGTGTGTGTGTGTGTCGTGAAGAGATGTATGTTTACAAAGCACACTCGGGTCATTTGAACTCCCTTGTCACACTGAGGCGTAACGGCAAATAGTGATGTAACGAGCTGTCATTCATGATGTGTCTTAAAGCAATGTTCTAAGATGACTGAAAGCCACTGAGCGAACTGGATTTGTGTGCCATTACCTCTGGCTAGCCATGGTTAGGTGACCTCTGCTCCTGTGTATCATATGGCACTCAGTGATACGAACGCAGTGGTGTACGCTGCTTAAGACAGAAGCCACCACTGGCTAAGCATTGCAGAGGTAGGGAGCTGTACTCACTGACGATAGACTTGATGCCGAAAGAAGAAGAAGAAGAAGAAGAAGAAGAAGAAGAAGAAGAAGAAGAAGAAGAAGAAGAAGAGGACCTGCTTCAGAGAATGAGCAGTTTTTATGGCTATGAAGTTCCAAGTTTGCAGAGGAACTTGATAAGAAAACAAAGACAACAGTCTTGGAGTTCCATTCCTCAGTACTGGGGAAAAAAAAGGTGATCTATTCTATGCAAAATGACCTCAAGGAATAGCCATTTGTAAGTGAACATAACCAGAGAGACCAGGATGTTCTAGAGAGTGACCACTTGTTCTGTGACATGAACAGGAACTGAGAGAGGAAGTGAGGAAAAAACGCTTGATCTGTGATAAGAATATATCTATCATATCAGTGTGGTGGATAAGTTTCCTTCGGTGCCTTGGATAAGATCAACACTCACACGAACGAGGTGATCTTGCACTGGAGAGTTACAGAAGGCAGTACACTCGGACATCGACTTGATACTTCGAAGCCACTATGGCACTGCTCCGAGGTAGGAGTTGGTGAAAAATACCAGGTTGGTCAAAGACCAGAGGTGCCGGGGTTTAGTCCAAGCGATATTCGATGGGATTTTGCACTGCCATTGGGGAGGTGGTTTAGGCTCTATGTCCCCAATTCTTAGGGAATCAGTATCCTTGAAAGCGGGAATGTCTCCTGAGGGCCAAGATAAAAAGCTTCATTAAGAGTAAGGCTCAAGAATATAACTCTTTATCTCTGCTTCACAGTTTCGAGGTTTGGTATGAACTGAACCGTGCTAACTGCTTCATGCGAACCCTCGAAGCACGCTCGAATTCCCACCTCTTCCAAAAAAACACCTTATCCCAGAGGTTCGAAGCTTCATAACCCTATGCCCTAAATCATCTAGACTACCCTCGTCCTTGGATCGAAAGCAAACCAGCCTCCTCTCTCTCCCCGGCAACTACAGAGACAAACAACAAACAAAACCCCTATATCAGATCGGTACAGATGATTCACAAACTTTCTCCTCAAAGATCCGGAAGCGTTTGAAGCAGCAGACTTAACAGCTGTCGACGGAACTGCCAGCGGCAATGATGGACGATGACTGAGCGACGATAAGTTTGGAAAGGTAGGAACAAAGTCTCAAGATCTGACACACACATAAACACACACACACACACACACACACACACACACACATCTTAGGGTCATTCCTCAAGACAAAATATATATATATATATATATATATATATATATATATATATATATATATATATATATATATATATATATCAATTTGAATAATTACTTACGTTCGTACTTCACGAGATACTTTTCCTAAGGAAGTTGTTAAAAAACTGGATAGTCCATTACAACGGAACGCTTGATTAAGCTAATGAAATAGTAATTTCACTGAGTGTGATTAAGCAATTCTACGAAAGGCGATGTGTTCAAAGGTATGGTTACGTCAGAGGCATTGTATTTTTCTCTCCCCCTCCCCCCTCTCCATTGTACATAAATATAATGCTGGAAAAAAAAAAAGATCTTCATGCATCACACACATGACACAGAGCCTCCTTCTAACTTCATATCCTGTCATTTGTATTTTCATTACCATCCAATCAAACGTTTAGGACTATCATTTGACTGTCGTATTTTCTGTGAATATGTTACTAGACACCTTTTCATCGTCGGCGTAGTACGATGGATGAAATCTCTAGCATGAGAACCTGTTTGTTTGCCCCGAGAAAGAGAAATATGAAAAAAAGGGAGAAGGAGAATGCGATTCAGTTTGCCACACGGAATGTATTCAGAGGTCGGGGAAAAGTTTGAGAAACTGAACTTGACAATTGGTTTTTTTTGTGTGTGTGTTGTCTCTGGTTTCAATAAATTTCAAATTTCAAGTTCTGAAACTAACTGGGAGGAAGGACCTTGTGATTCTGTGTTGAAAAAGTTTGCCAATATATATATATATATATATATATATATATATATATATATATATATATATGTGTGTGTGTGTGTGTGTGTGTGTGTGTGTGTGTGTATGAGGGGCTTATCAGTGCAAGATCTTCGAGAAAGAATAGGAGGAGGGAAGCCGAGCAACTTAGCCAGTGTCAGAGTTAGAGATAAGTCGAGAGATTTGTCCAAGGGAGAGACGATCTCTCCCCTTCGTTGTCTCATGGATGGTGGCACTAGACCTCCTCCTCCTCCTCCTCCTCTCTCCTCCTCCTCCTCCTCCTCCTCCTCCTACTGACTGAGGAGACCTGAAGCCTCGGAGACCCGTTATCAACTGTGGGGAGAAGCGAGGAGATAACGACGAGGAAATAAAATCTTGAGGAGAGGAGGGGGATCAAGACGTGGCAATCGACCCTGGGAAGAGATGGGAGTTTGCCATTGGAGGAAAGATTGATACCCTGAAAAATTTAACGTGACTCTGATAAGGTGATGAAGGATTATATGAAGACTGCAGGATGATGACATGAAGTCCTCAACCTAAGGTGTATTTCAGAGCCAAAAATATGATTGGTATGGGTCGGATGGAATGAGGGACAAAATGTGGTTTAAAACCCTCACATGTGAAGTATGAGATAAGGGAAATGGATGTGGCAAGACCTCTGCCATCAGAGTTGAATCGACCGACCTGGATGGGATTTTGAAGAAACACAGAGGACGGAGCCATTAAGAAATCCTCACAATGTATCCTTCGCGTCATCTTCCACAACCAGGATATGTGTAGTGGTAAACGAATGTTTAATGAACGAGTAGGAGGAGAGCTGGGGATGATCCGGTAACGTTAATATTTCCGTTGATAACGTGTGTGTTTTATTATTAGATTTTTTTTATTGCGTGTAGCGTCCGCTTGTTCTTTCGCTCTTTAATTCTGTCGTCTTTTCTGTGGTTCAGTCTATTTGTCTGTCGCTTCTCTCTCTCTCTCTCTCTCTCTCTCTCTCTCTCTCTCTCTCTCTCTCTCTCTCTCTCTCTCTCTCTCCCTCTCTCTCCTCTCTCTCTCTCTCTCTCTCTCTCTCTCTCTCTCTCTCTCTCTATATATATATATATATATATATATATATATATATATATATATATTTCTTTTTCTTTTAAACTATTCGCCATTTCCCGCGTTTAAAAAAAAAAAAAGAGAGGGGAGGATTTCCAGCCCCCCCGCTCCCTCCCCTTTTAGTCGCCTTCTACGACACGCAGGGAATACGTGGGAAGTATTCTTAATCCCCTATCCCCAGGGATAAAATATATATATATATATATATATATATATATATATATATATATATATATATATATATATATATATATATATATATATACAAAGCAGTGCCTTACTGCGATGCAATCCCGTCGCTTTCAGAGGTGTAGAGGAAATTTATAACACCTGGAGCAGCTAAATCCTCATTGATGACCCAGGTGGCGACCAATACCCGAGTAAATTCTTCTCTTCTACCTTCTGCTGATGGACGATCATTCCCCTGGTGTTATGGCCAGGGGGACGGAGGATGGCCGCCACTTTATTGGCCCTCGAGGCAAGAGCTGGTGAGTGCTAATCCGCGAACCTTTGCTATAGTTATAGCCTGGGTGGAGGGGAAGAGTGAGGGTGAAGAAGACGAAGTCCTCTGACGAGGGAGATTGGTATTTGATCTCCATCAGTCAGATGCTGGGCTCACAGCTGTACAGACACACACACACACACACACACACACACACACACACACACACACACACACAAGCACACACGCACACATGCACACATCACATCACATCACATCACATCACCTCACAGACAGACACACATACGCATCATATCACATCACATCAGATCACATATCACATCACATCACAGACAGACAGACAGACAGACAGACAGACAGACAGACACACACACACACACACACACACACACACACACACACACACACACACACACACACACCTACTGGGATGTATACACACTAAACTACTGAATCTCTTTGTTCGTTCTCTCACCACCCGCCCTACTCCCAAGTCTCCTGAACCTCCCGCGTGTGTACACGGGCCCCGCCATGCGTACACAGCCCCGCGCCACTTGTACACGTTGCAGTGTGCTCATGAATAGCCCTTGTGTTGGCTGTAGTGGTCTGTGCAAACCTGTTAATCTGGCAGTACACACACACACACACACACAGTGGCTGAGGCCTCTCCTCCCAGGTGGCTGGGCTGACGCTACTGGATAGACTGGAGGAGGATGACGACTCCTGTGTTAGCTGAAGATGACGCCTGTGTTAACTGAGGATGACGACTCCTGTGTTAGCTGAAGATGACGCCTGTGTTAACTTGAAGATGACGACTCCTGTGTTAGCTGAGAATGACGCCTGTGTTAGCTGAGAAGACTCATGTGTTAACTTTACCGACCCTGAGCGGCCTGTGAATACTAACACGGTTTATACTGAAGATGTCTCAGAATAGACTGTTGTTAAAGATGTCTTAAAATCGACCGTTTTCTTCGATAGATCTGATAGAAAACGCCAGACTATTCAGACGAGAAGAACAATGCACAGACGTAGGAAAGAAATCTATTTTTACCCCACCTGGTCTTGTCTTCTCCACCTCCATTCCATCTGAAAGGGAAAGACAACTAGAATATTTCTCCAACTGTTCCGCCGTAACCACTGGGGAAAAAAAAAGATGTGAGACAGGAAGAGAATTGATTTAAGAAAAGAAAACAATACGCTTTATTTTGCAGTACCTACAAAACCCACTATACTGATCCCAGGCGCGTAGTGTGGATTTCAAATATCTCCTAACATTCTAGACTTTGGTCTGAATGTTACGTATGAGCTTGTCTTCCCCCGAAGAAACAGCCACTGTATACGTAAAGGCGCTTCTAGAGTGGCTAACACAGCCTGAGACACATACACACTATAATCTCTGAGATAATCCTGAGTCTTTTGAAGACATACACTATGTGGAGAATACCAAAGACTGTCTTTAATTCATTTTCTATTTCGAGAACGAAAATGACAGATATTCTGAAAGAGAAGGACATATCCTGTCCTGGGGTATATAATAACTATACGAGAACTCCGCCTACATAAAATGCTGGATGAAGCTCTACAGAGTAGCACATGTACACAGCGGTAGAGTACTCACAGTACTCAGCACCCCATATCCTGAGAAGCACCAGGGGAGCAGCAAACATATTTTCTCTAACCCCTCGTACAAGATCGCCCTGAGTTTTGCTGTGTCCTCAGCAGTACGCGTACAAACGAGACACACACACACACACACACACACACACACACACACACACACACACACACACACACACACTCTCTCTCAGGCCGTCTCGACGGAGGTCAAAACAAGCTCAGGTGTACTCTATATGCTAAGCGTGGGAGCCACACACATACACACGTACTCTCTCTCTCTCTCTCTCTCTCTCTCTCTCTCTCTCTCTCTCTCTCTCTCTCTCTCTCTCTCTCTCTCTCTCTCTCTCTCTCCCACCTGCAGGGCAATGTTCACCATGGTTCATGGAAAACATTTCTGTTTTGCACATTCTCTCTCTCTCTCTCTCTCTCTCTCTCTCTCTCTCTCTCTCTCTCTCTCTCTCTCTCTCTCTCTCTCTCTCTCTCTCTCTTTCCTTACCAGAGAGAGAGAGAGAGAGAGAGAGAGAGAGAGAGAGAGAGAGAGAGAGAGAGAGCAAAACGCTATCCCTTGGCCTTGTTGAATGTCATCACCCAGCTTTTAAGGTTTCGTGTAGAAGAGCCAGGCCATTGCAGTGACCATTGAGCACGTCTTCATCACCGCGTCGTGTTCATGTAGAACAGGAACGTTCTTTGCACTGTCGTGTCGGAACACAGACCCACCCGTTGCCAAGCCTTGTTGGATAGCATTATCATGATAGACCCGATTCAGACACCTGCAAGACCTGAAATCTAGATGGATGATGTTCCCAGTAACACCGTAACGAATCATGACTTCAGAGGTCTTGGCTGGTGGTTGGCTGTTCCCAAATCATGACCGTGTTGCGCAAACCTACCAGCGTCCCACTGACTTAGCGACGAGAGAGGAGAGGCAGCACCGCTCCAGCACCTTCATTCTGGGGTTTACAAGACCCATGTTTACTGGGCTGTTAGTGGAGGCGAGGCATGCAGCGCTGGCAACAGAAGGAGCAGTATATCAGCGGACGCACACTCCTAAATTTCGACGTTTCTCAGAAGGTAGCATTCTCGTGGTGTGCTATTCGCTCGTAGGTTGGTTCGCTGGAACCTCTGCTCGTCGTCTTCCAAGCACTGTGCAACGTTGAGATATATACAAACCATCAGACGAAAATACTTTATCTTGATCAGGCGTTGGGAATGATTGTAAGATCACATACTTTCTTGTAATGTATATGACCCTTAGTCTCTCTATCTCCTCCTTTCACTCTCACAGTACAGAGTGTATTATTTCATGTAGTTTTGTATTTTGTATCTCATAATGTTATTCTTATTTTTCCTAAATTATGGGACGGTTTCTAATGAATGTGATTTTCTTTGTCACTTTTCAAAATATTTTGAGCCATCTGGCATAAATGCTGCAAGAGGGTGAATGGCGTGCACGGGATAGACTAAATTGGAACGATGTGGTATTATACTGGGGTCAACATGATCTCAGTGGACTGAACCAGGGCATGCGAAACGTCAGGAGTAAACAAGGAAAGGCCTGTGGGGCCTTGCTGTTAATAGAGAGCTGTGGTTTCATTGCAATACGCATGACAACTTCAGAATGAATGTGAGCGGATGCGGTGTTTTTTCGTCTGTCCCCAGCGCTACCTCGATAACGCAGGGAACGACGATCAAGACTATCAAAAAGATTTTCAAAATGTTCAAAAATGATATACATTATTCCCATACTTTTCCTGTTTTTTCGGTCTTTCATTTTTCCTGATATTTTTATCCTGTAATCCAATTATTTCTTAATCATAAGGTCTTCAGCTCGGGGAAAAAACAAGTCTGGCCCTCACACACACACACACATACACACACACACACACACACACACACACACACACACACACACACGTATAAAAAAAATCATATTCCAACGTCAGAAAATCATGCATGGCAAAACTCCGTGCACCGTCATAATCATTTTTCTTTTTATATTTACTAATATGTCTTTCTTAAAGAGATATATGTATTATCACTTGAGTAATGATAAGTCAGAATTCTCATCTGTTATGAGCGTTCTTATCTGGCATTAATCTTCCTTATCTCGTCTTTATCTTCACCTCTCCCTCGCCATGTCTCGTCTAGTTTCACCTCCCCTCTCTCTCTCTCTCTCTCTCTCTCTCTCTCTCTCTCTCTCTCTCTCTCTCTCTCTCTCTCTCTCTCTCTCTCTCTATCTATCTATCTATCTATCTCTATCTCTATCTCTATCTCTCTCTTTCTCTTTCTTCCCCCTTACCCCCTTACTTACACCCATCATCCCTCGGTCTCCCACAGCACTTCACTCCCCTTCAGCGCACCGCCCCACATCTTGCTAAAGCTGTCAAGAAGCTTTAAAAGTAATGATGTTTTTTTTCTCCTCCTCCTCCTCCTCCTCCTCCTCCTCCTCCTCCTCCTCCTCCTCTTCTTCGAAGCTGCCACGTTCCACCTCACATGCATATCTCTGCCACCACACCATAACGGGAGGCTTCGCCCACCGTCGAGATATTCCCTCCACCACCACAAACATCAAATCCTGCCACCACTGAAACCATCCACTGACGTAGTGGCTCACAGAGAACCACTGTCATTTTTTTTTTTCATATAGCCATTTAAGTATTGGCGTTTTGCTTTGCCATCCCGTTTCTACAACTAATGTTTTGGACATCAGGAGACTTAACCTCGCTGTAGACCAACAGGTCTTTCGTTACCTGTCCCTCCCATGTACTCCAGTGTAGCAAGGAATCCACTCAGTCCTTCACACGCTATTCCTACCATAAATTCAGAATCCTTCGAGCATGATCCTTCAGCACCGCTGTGCGGTTTGCCTTTGAGTACGACGGCGTGACCCTTCGAGTATTATGACTTAACCTTTGTCCTGACGCCCCAAGAGTTCACATCAAAAGACGGGCCATCAAACCCAAGGATCTTTAAAGGTCACACCGTCGTGGCCAGTGGATAAAAGGTCCATTGACGTCACGGTACAGCCGTCTTAACCTTTGCAAAAATAAGTCTATTTCTCTTATCACTAATAAAGAATAACCATGATTACAGGATTTTCTCTTATCACTAATAAAGAATAACCATGATTACAGGATAACCATATTTCGAGTAATATTGTGTGTGTGTGTGTGTGTGTGTGTGTGTGTGTGAGTGTACGTATGTGTGTGCTTGTGTGTGTGTGTATGTGTGTGTGTGTGTGTGTGTGTGTGTGTGTGTGTGTGCGTGAGTGTGTGTGTGTGTGTGAGTATTGAATTTCTTCACAACCTAATTCCCAAACAACCCTCATCACACCCAGGAGAACACTGCAGGTTCCACATTTGTTGTATTCCTCCTACCATTTCTCTTTCTTACCTGACTTTTTAGAGTCATAATCACAGTGAAATTTCAAAGAACATATGAAACTAAGGCCTCCTTCCCTCATGTCCAGTCTCTAACTGTCATATGTAATGAGCCAAAACATATTATAGCCATCCACAACCAAGCTTGACAGACCATGCCATGGTTTACCCTGACTGTTTTCTATGCACTGGTTAAGCCAATGTATAGCACGTCGCTCCCCATATACAACTTTACTCCAATTTGTTCTATCCCATACACATCACTTACCCTTGAAACGCCCCGCTACCCACAAAGCTTCTTTCACGTCATCTGCTTCTCAGTCTTCCCCTCCCTCTAGCTCCCACTACATCTTACACGTACATCCCCATAGTCAGTCTTTCTTCGCTCATCCTAAGTCCAAACCACACCATCACATCCTGGTCGACTCTCTCAGTAACACTGCGCTCACCTCAGCGACTGTCTTTCACTATGATTCCTTACACTATCAGCCTTCCTCACACCATACTTCATCCTCAAGTATAATATGATGTAATATGATGATATGTGATACATTTTAATGATATATAATGATTGATATACTATAATATGATATGATTAAATATAACATCACTAAGCAACATCATATAATACAACTTTTATTTCTCTGAATACGGAGTCTCCCACTACTAACACAAGTAATCATATATTATGAGTTAACATCGTCTCTGCTAGATGGACAGCCAAACCTGTTTTCTATTTCTCCTGAAGTTCATTTTCTAATTTTTTTAGATTCTTCCTTTCACCCGTTTTCCTCACTTTCCAATCTATCTTCTCTTAGGACAAACGTTCTTACCTCAATCAGTATCACCTGAATCATTCTATCTGTGATGTGTATGTACTTATGTCCTTTTCCGTCGTGATTTCTGGAAGGGTCACCACCATTCGCTCCATATCTTCAACCAAAAGAGATCCAAGTTTAGAACTGATGAGCCTCATTAGCACCATCGATCCTGTCAAGGATGATATGGTATTCCAGCTTGGTCGAGTTTCCCATCTTCAGAATTACCATACGTCTTACAAGGATGATATGGTTCCGTCTCACGATTCTTTACTGGACTCTTGTTATAGTAGAGCAGGTTCCTAAGAGTCTTCCAGGAACTTTCCAGCGGCTTTCCAGCAAGTTTCCCAGAGGCTTCCTCTCTCCAGCTTCTCTTCATCTTTTCAACAGTTTACGAGTGGCCTGTTATGTTAACTTTCATTTTCCAAAAGGTGTTCCCGCTCGGTTATTATCATCTTCATATAATTTTCTTAACATTAACTGATTAACTTTTCATTATCCTCCTACAAATCTTTCCTCGTCCCTGGATTAAAGTTTGAGCGTCGTTCCAGCACCCTCTTCAGTATCCTTCGTCAGTTCTTCAATGACCTTTGTGTGTTCTCATAGCAGTACCCAGTGTCCTATGAGCGTCCTCATAATTCTTCTAGCACCATCGCGGAACGGGGCTTCAAGAGCGTGTCCTTCGAGACCTCTCCACCTCTCAACTTTGTCCTTGGTTCCTTCAGCAGCCATCCAACAGCTTTCCAGTGCCCCATCAGACACACTTAGTTATTCTTGTTCCCGCCTCTTTTGTGTCTTTTTCACATCGGGCTTTAGTTACTCTCCTGATAGTCAACCAGTGACCTTTTTGCAGCTGGCAAAAGTCTTTAAGAAACCTCAGAACAGCTCTTCAGTTGTCTTCAGGGGTTCCTTAAGATAGTAACTCATACAATATACAACAGCCAACCGAAGGGTTGAGAAAAGTTTCCAGTGGAATTCCCTTAACCGCCTAAAGAATAGAATGTCTTTTAAGTTGATCTTTTTCTTTTGAGTGATACCACCTTGTGATATGGTAATCACATGGTGTTAGTGCTCATAGATAATCTTGTATTGACCATACCCAAAGAGGCGGGCAGATGTAAACAAGGAATCATTTGGTGCGGCAGATTTTTAGGGATGTATATGAAGGCGGTATCTTTAAGAGGCTTCTGGGATGATGAAGAGTAGGATTTTGAAGAACTCAAGTCCTTTTCGTAGGGTTTGAGGAGAAGTTAACTTAAATATATCACAGGTTGGAGATGTCGTGGCGTATATTCATCTTTCTGGTGAAAACAGACGTATGCTTATGCAATGATGGATCATGTTCATTATGGGTGTTATTAGAAAGGCAATATGACAGGAGCAATACATTTTTTGTCCTCGTTTTCATTAAGAGAACTTTGAGGACATCGAGAAAACATCTTGTTTGTTAATCAAGCAAGGTGATTAGATGAGAGGCTTAATTACTAATCCGACTTGATTAGCCTTTAGGATAATGCAGATATATGATTAGACTCTCCCTTTACAGCTGTTGTGATCAACAAAGCTTTTTTTCATTTTTATGTTATTTGATCTTCTTTAAAGACGAGATTTGGGATGACGTCAATACTTTCGGATAATAAATAGTGATAAATTGAGTTCATTTCTATGACTAATTATGTTCCTTCTTGCAAGAAATATTACTTTTCATCCCTAATAAGCATGGCAGTACGATCGTTGCGCACGAAAGTACGATCCTTGAGCACGAAAGTACGATCCTTGAGCACGAAAGTACGATCCTTGAGCACGACGTTGCTATCCTTGAGCAAGACTGTACGATCCTTGAGCACAAGGGTACGATCCTTGAGCACGACGGTGCGATCCTTGAGCAAGACTGTACGATCCTTGAGCACAAGGGTACGATCCTTGAGCACGAAAGTACGATCCTTGAGCACGACGTTGCTATCCTTAAGCACGACGTTGCTATCCTTAAGCATGGCAATACGATCCTTGAGTACGAAAGTACGATCTTGAGTACGACTGTGCGATCCTTGAGCAAGACTGTACGATCCTTGAGCTCAAGGGTACGATCCTTGAGCACGACGGTGCGTTCCTTGAGCACGACGGTGCGTTCCTTGAGCACGACGGTGCGATCCTTGGCCATGATAGTCTAATCTCTCACCTTGGTTCCTGTGGGGTCGTACCATCATACCCAAGAGTCGTGCCATCATACCCAAGAGTCGTGCCATCATACCCAAGGGTCGTGCCATCATACCCAAAGGGTCGCACCCCCATTCTACTTCCACTGTACCTACCAGTACCCCCTGAAATACCTGACACTACCACAATAAGTACCGTAGTGATGATGACTCGTGTGGTAGTGGTAGTGCTGGGGTCGACACAGGTAAGTGAGTGTAGCCAACACTGGCGGTGGTGTGGGGCAGGAGCGAGACAGCTCAGGCAATGAGGCGAGACACACACACGCGGACAATAACAAGACCTAAAACTGATGCTCCTCCTCTCCTTTATACCCTTCTCCACCACACCACCGCTGCTCCTGCTCCTCCTCCTCCTCCTCCTCTTACACTCTCGGTAGACACTTGCGCTTTCGTCGTACTTCCTTACGTTGCTCTCGCGCCAGAGGAAGTCTTCTGTCTTAATCCCTGTAACGTAGACTTGTGGGCCAACGCGCCTATTGCTTATCTGTCTTTCCCCATGTACTCTGACGCGACACTACATAGTTTATCTATGAGGCACGAAAGCAGTTTATATAACAGCAGTGAATGGGTATAGCGCGTTATAGTGAACTCAGGGGCTATAATATGTCTAATGCACTTCAGTTCTCTGATGACAGATTTGATAAGGATTGGTAGAATTAGTCATAGAACTGACAGATAAACGTTATCGTGGATAGAGAGATGTTGTTGATATGATATCATGGTTTATATGATGTATAGTATCATATATATATATATATATATATATATATATATATATATATATATATATATATATATATATATATATATATATATTGGTGGATTTCATTATTAGATTTTCCTAAACATCTCTCAATATTGTATTACGTGTCAGCAAAAAAAGTAAGATATATAAAAGATCAGAAATATGATATGATTTGTAGACATGCCTTGCGTATCTTATGAACGTCTATTTCGAGCTCAGGTGTCTGTGAAATGTAATAAAACTCTAGAGAGGGATATATATATAGCCAGCGGTATCAACTCTGAAACGGCAGCGCGTCTTTTGTCTTTTCACCATTTGCCATCATCATCATCATCATCATCACTACAAATGGGAAGACATCGGATGCTCGGAAGACAGTGGTAGTTGTTGCCGTAGCGATGCTTCTCGATACGCGAGAGCTCAAGAGAGAGAGAGAGAGAGAGAGAGAGAGAGAGAGAGAGAGAGAGAGAGAGAGAGAGAGAGAGACAGACAGACTTGCCCGCACTGAGGGATAGCACAAAGGGGGAGAGGAAGAAGGAGGACCAACGGAATGGCGATGCCTTTATGAACGGCGGACACCGGAACGAACTGAGTGGAAATAGATCGGTGATGATATGGCCATATGACCCACTCACACTCACACACATTATTATTAATACTATTATCACTCTTTGCCATCGGTGAATAAGACACTCTCGATTCCCCTTACCCTGTCTCGCTTCTGAAACCTTCAACTTTGACCTCCGGTCATTAAAACTCATGGGAAACCATGCCAAGAGAAAAGAAAATAGTCTGAAACAATACATGGTATGTCTAGGCCCACTCTTACATGATTAATCCACTTTCCCGCCCTGAACTTAGGATATCCATGACGTATATATACATTTTTTTTTTTTTACCCCTCCACCTTGTAAGTTTGGAATTACCTTCCACCCATAATATATCTAATCAACATTTCAGAACTTCAGGAATGTATTATTAGTTATGGCCTAAACTTCCAGCCACATGGACCTGAGGGAGGGAGGCTTGCTGGCTCTAAATAATTATTGCTGGCATCTGGAAGCTAATATGATGGTGTTGGCTGGGATATTCATGCAGTAATAAATGGCAAGATGTATGATGACAGTGTGATATAGAGAAGTGAGATTATGCAGTCACACGCACATGTAAACGTTAGACATAATATATATATATATATATACTACAGTCTCTTGGAAAAGTCGAGGAAAGATTTCTCTGTCTTTCTCAACATGTCCTCAAGGATACAACGCACACACACAGCAGCCGAGCATGTAACCAAAGCCAGGCGCTGGCGACTTGCTTTGAGGCGTTCCATTTTGGCTGCGACTCTTTTCGAGAGAAATAATGATATGCATATATATATATATATATATATATATATATATATATATAGATATAGATATAGATATATACACTCTGATAATGACCGTAATGATCACAATCAACATCTTAACCAACATGTACAGAGCCATCTGTACTGTCACTATCATCTGTGCCATCTGTCACTATCATCTGTGCCATCTGTCACTCTCCTGCCTTTGTTCAACCTGCACCATCATCATCCTCACCCATCCTGCACCATCACCACTATCATTCTCGCTATCTCGCTACTCCCCTTAGCAATCGCTATCATCATATATCGTTAAGCTATCAGCGCGTATCATCATCTGTCTCCTCTCTCTGTCTCACATCACAACTGCTCACTCATGGCTAACCTAAGTGGTACTTGGTGTGTGTGTGTGTGTGTGTGTGTGTGTGTGTGTGTGTGTGTGTGTGTGGGAGGCAGGACGTGGGAGGTGCGCCGACCTAGGTCAAATGACCGACCTCCTTGGGTTCATGCTATTACCCAACAGAGTTTTAGGATATTCTGCATTAAGAAACAAGAGTGTAGAGCAGCCTGAGGTATACAGTGAGGGACAGAGTGTGATGTGGGAAGGGTTTAGAGGCCGTGCGAATCTACGATCTCTTAAGGAGACATTGTGAAAGGCCTCGTAGATTGAATTGATGTTTGGTGGGTTGGTTCGTCGGTTGGTTAGTTCGCTGGTTGCTCGTTTGGTTGGTCGGTTGGCTGGCTGGCTGGCTGGCTGGCTGGTTGGTTGTTTGGTTGGTTGGTTGGTTGTTTAGGCTTTTGGCCTCTCGTTTACCAAGGTCATTAAGGCCCATCAACCTCAAACCAACTACGTTCACGAGCTGATCAGACTTCAAACACCTTCCTCAGGTGTTAAGGATATAGATTCTAATACCACGTACACTCTCACTACATATGTGGCATGTTTCCCTTAAATCTAAGACGACGCTACCTTAAAAGTATCCCTTTACCTGCTTACCTTAAGCACGAGAGACCAAGCCATCACCCGACGCTGATTGGCTGGGAAGCTCACCTGTTCACGGAACACCATATTGATCCTTCAAGTACTGGATTATTGAGGGTTTCCAGCCCCTAAAGTACAGGGTATTCCAACCTTCAAGTACAGGCAATAGACCCTCCCAGTGAGGTAATGAACCTCTATCAGAGCAGATAATAGGTTCTCTTTCTTGGATATTCATCTTACTCCGGTGTCTTAATAACCATTTACGAAGCAATTAGAGGGATCTGAGCGTCGTCCAGTGCCCCGTATTACCTTTCATTCCAGCCATCCCTTCTCAGAATCCTCCTACCGATGGGAAATATGGTCTCAGATATGCTCCGTGAATGTAATGTTTTATATAACTTGGAGAGAAACATCATAGCAGTGTCGTACGTGCCTATATATATATATCATATATATTATCATTATACCTAGTCGCTGTCTCGCGAGGTAGCGCAAGGAAACAGACGAAAGAAGGGCCCCACATTCCCACATACACATGTATGGACAAACACGCTTACACACGCACATATACATACCTATACATTTCAACGTAGGCATACATATACATACACAGACATATACATATATACACACGTACATATTCATAATTGCTGCCTTCATCCATTCTCGTTGCCACCCCGCCACACATGAAATAGCACACCCACCTTCCCCCCGCACGCGCGCGAGGTAGCGCTAGGAAAGGACAACAAAGGCCACATTCGTCCACACTCAGTTTTTAGCTGTCATGTGTAATGCACCGAAACCACAGCTCCCTTTCCACATCCAAGCCTGAGTCAGGTACCCAGTTTATCACTCCATAGGAACAGACATTTCCCTGCTACTGAAAGTAGCGCAGCCTTGAGCTACAAGAGCCTTTATGAAGGTGTAGATAACACCAGGACGCCCTCATAAAAACTGGTCCTAGGGTAATTACAGAGATAAATTAAAGTAACGTCCAATTGATGAAATATCCTATACAGCTGTGTTTAGAGGAGATAAGATGGCGATTTATGACATAAAGTACTTTCCAATGTAGCTAATGATTCATCCAAAAGACATTGAATGGTACGTCCAGAACACATATCAGTTCTAATGGACATAATGAATGCTACGTCCAGAACATCTAATGGACATAATGAATGATACGTCCAGAACACCTAATGGACATAATGAATGCTACGTCCAGAACCACCTAATGGACATAATGAATGATACGTCCAGAACACCTAATGGACATAATGAATGCTACGTCCAGAAACACATATCAGTCCTAATGGACCGTACGGGACACCGTCATTAATAATGGAGTTGCCATAACGTGTGTCACATCTCACACTCAACATTATGAGATCTGAACTGAAGCAATTATGAACCCCAACATAAATCCATGTGGAATCTACTTACCCAAGCCATCAGCCAGCACGCTACGCCACACACACACCCACACACACACACACACACACACACACACACACACACACACACACACACACACACACACACATGCAAATATCACGTGGAGACATGGCCCTGGTGTGCACGCTGGGGAGAGAGCGTTTTCGCGTGTTAGCCAAGATTATTTTCATGACGTCTGGTACTCTTAATTAGAGACGTGTGGGCGAAGGCTCGCTACAGCTACGATGCGGTGTTGCTCGTTGCTACCTGGCGTAGGAAACATTGGCGTACTGAATATCCGTCGTGACGTATGTCAAAAGGAGAAATATTCTCCTGTTTGAGTTACTCGTGGAAGGGCGTTTGACCCTAAGAATATTGTAGAATATTCACCTAATTCTTTTATCATTTGAGCCCTGAGTCTGCATATATATATATATATATATATATATATATATATATATATATAGCCTAAAGGTAATTCAGTTTGGTAACCGAGACGTATAGATACACGTGTATTACACTATTAACGCTCAAAGGAGCAGAAATAAAAAATTCTCTGACGAAGTAATTTGAAAACCTCTCAACACATTGCATGACTATAATTCTCTCTGAAGTGACACCAAAAGCCCCCGTGACTACATGTATCTTGCACACTTTCCAGCGATGGAGAAAGAGAAAAAAAAGGAATATATATATGACCACACGACATGACTCCGTCAGATTGAATTCAATCCAAAAAAAGGGGGACATGGAAAAGCCATTGAGATGGTGTCTAATCTACCAACGCTTTCACACAATTTCGCACAGCGCCAAAAGTCTCGTGAATTTCTTTTTTTTTTCTTTTTTCTTTTTTTTTGGTCTTTCATATAATTTACCTAAATTGCATCGTTACAGCGAGTCGTTCAGACGTCAAGGGTTGTCCGTCCGTTCAGTTCATTCTGTTTACACACACAGTCAGATGTTCAACACATGGTTACACGAGGGTGTGGTTAGGTACACGTAATCATTTACACCATTATACATGTATACAGGCGATGACGACTGATTAGACACACATTAAGCAACATGCAACCTGACACCCTTATATATATATATATATATATATATATATATATATATATATATATATATATAGAGAGAGAGAGAGAGAGAGAGAGAGAGAGAGAGAGAGAGAGAGATGATAGATAGATATATAGCAGGGACAATTTTCTGATGTTCATAGAGCTCATTCCTTGTTCTGTTATTAATGCAAACTTAACAAAGGACCAATGACGAAAAAGTTTTTCTTAAGATTCGAAAAAAAATACTATTTGTGTTCAGTAGATAAATATTGAATTTACATCATCTGTAAACACAGACACACACACAAAAAAAGTAATATCACTAAGTTTCAATTTATTTTTTCTTTTGCCACCATACCTAACACATCCCGAAGATGGTAATGTCATGTAAATCTGCATATTTTGTGAAAACTCGGGTTTACGGGAAAGTCTCGTCAGAACTTATCCTCGTAACATCTTCAAGGACAGAACGAAATAGAAAATAGAAAAACCAGCCAACTTTTGAGAAACATCTGTCAATGAATAATGTTAGTTAAAGGCAAGAATATAATCGTTCTCAAAAAGTGTTCTAAGTGTGTTGCGTACTCACACACGATGTCTCACAAGTTATCGTTCTTAATCTCATTATAAGTTAAGTAGAGATAGAGTGCATCTCACAATAAGATGATCCACATGTGTCCTGATTGTTTAATCAGACATGAAATGGCTCACAGGATCTCACACCGTGTCTCACCAGAGTTATATAGTCAAACATATCTTGGTTTTCTGATATCATTGGTGGTCTGTCTTTCGCCGTCACAAACACATGGGACTTCTGGGTATATAAATGAGTGACAATCCACGACGAAAGAGGAATCATTGCTTGATGGAAAAGAAAAAGAAATAAAGGTTGCCCTATTTTCATTTTCTGTACATTGACTCCCTAAGAAATGTGGAGACTGGAAATTTCTGTAATAGTCTTTTGAGTGACTGGATCGCTTACCCATGGGTTTGTAAGCTCTCTCTCTCTCTCTCTCTCTCTCTCTCTCTCTCTCTCTCTCTCTCTCTCTCTCTCTCTCTCTCTCTCTCTCTCTCTCTATGTATGTATGTATCTATATATCTATCTATTTATCTATTTATCTATCTATCTATCTATCAATCTCTCTCTCTCTCTCTCTCTCTCTCTCTCTCTCTCTCTCTCTCTCTCTCTCTCTCTCTGTCTTTATATATATATATATATATATATATATATATATATATATATATATATATATATATATATATATATATATATATATATATATATATATATATCGTTCTTTCTCTCTCTCTCACACACACACACACACACAGCCACAGCTGCCCTTTTTTCTGTACAT
Organism: Panulirus ornatus; assembly: GCF_036320965.1. NCBI lineage: Eukaryota > Metazoa > Arthropoda > Malacostraca > Decapoda > Palinuridae > Panulirus > Panulirus ornatus. Next base: position 51,256,527 of record NC_092229.1, on the reverse strand, counting down.
GGTTGTTGGAGTTCGTTTGATTCGTGCTGTGGGAGGGGGAGGAGGAGGGGGGGGAGGGAGGGGAGGTGACAATAAACAACCAGTGATCGGCATTTGTTTTACACACAGTCTGTTTCAGATTCGTTACCTGCATCACATATCGGATCAACACCGTGGTTTGGCAACTGGTCAAAATGCAGTGTAACCGAATCTGCGTATTAAAAAAAAAAAATGTATATAGAACATTTTGCTTTGTTTTTTTTTTGGGTGGGTGGGAGGGAGGTTAACGATAAAGACATATACACATTTATGTATTTATATACAGTGAAATAAATTCACTAGTTTTGTGAAATGGGATTCAACTCATAATTTCTTTCATTTTCTTGTTTTTTTTGTATGTGTTTTTCCCGTATATGTTATTTTTTGTGTGTATGTTCCCATACATGTTATTTTTTTTGTGTATGTTCCCGTATATGTTATTTTTGTTGGGTGTATATGAACGTTATCAATAGACTCCCTGACGAGGGATTCAAAACATGGAGAGAAATAGTACGGACGTATATAATTGAGTCTTGTGGTTCATCAATGTCGGAAATATATTCACATATGAGATACCGAAGTGGTGAGGATTGAATCCCCCATTTGCTCCCTCTCCCACAGACTACTTTTAATGAAGTTTATCATATGCTCAAGTCTGTATTGATTCTCGGTTCTTTAGATGTATGAAATGGAGAGAAGGCTAAGTATTTGTGGCGATCGGTCATCCAATTTTGGATTCTTCAGTATGATACCGTCTTCTACTGTCGAAAAGTAAGTGTTTGTGGGGAATGATGAGTGAGAGAGGAGCTAAAGACGGTGTTATGCTGTCGATGATAAGCCCCACATGTGGCTAATGATGCAGGTGTTGATAGCCAGGTGTGAGGGGGGGCATGTGTGAGCGAGGGAAGCGGATTTACGCATTGGTCACATGTTGATAGAAGGCAAGAGATTGGAAATCCTCTGCTGGTGTGGGAACTTCATTGTACAGGAAACTTATTCAATAGCTTATTCAGTTTTCTCTCTTGTTTTCGAAAACCTTTTTTGAAGCCAACTTATTCAGGAAAGTTTATTTTTCCAGTATGAACTTCTTCAAGCACTTATCCGAATACAGAAATAAAAACCGGATTGATAATTTACCAGCCTCTCATATGGTCTTGGGAAAACCACAGTCTCTTCAGTTGGTCTTGTTGACCATTTTGTATACCATAAGTGTGTCAAAATATGACCGCATGAAGGTATACTTTTGGAGAAAGAACATGGAGTGCCTGATGACTCTCTCCTAACTGTCCGGGAAAGCTGTGGCAATAGATCTTTCTATTGTATTATGAGGCTATGGCGAAATGCTATTTTCACTATAGTGTGATAAAGTGGTAAAAAAAGAGACTTCTAACAGCTTTCTCTGATGCTATACCTGTGGGCTTGTCTCTCCTCCCTGGGGCAATTTTCTTATCGTTCGTACAAAGGAACTATGGCAAGGAATCCTTCACTTCCATAAGATATTCTGAATAAACCCTTTTACACTCCCCCTATAAGATCCTATGAGATAATGATTAAGCCAATTCCTCACAACAGAGAACACCAAAGCAACGGGTTTACCACAGATAAACGATTCGAAACCTTTCATTTACAAGAGACTTGGAATTCCCTTCCATCGATTGACTGAAGGAGCATTGGCAATATCTTTGCCTTCTGCCTTGAACCTCATAACAACACAATATAACAGTGTTCTTGAAATAACAATAAGACACTTTAGCAAAGCATTTTTTTTTCTTCCTCTCTGTACTAAATCAGTATGCAAATTTCTTCCATTCTCCTTCCCATACTGCGTAACGCCATACACGCATCACAATCTCTCTCGCGGGGCAAATGGACTCGTCTGAAATTCAAAAGCTGGTCATCGACCCGTGCTGTTGAAAAGTAATTGTCAACACTGAACGAGCATTTTCTGAAAAGGGGGAAAAAAGGTACAACCCCCAACCCCCCCACCCCACCCACCACCCCACCCCCACACACACACACACCCCTCCCTTTTCCTCGGTAAATAGAAAATTAAATTCCTTGACGTCTTTTCAAGCTAATTATCCGGACTTGGAGCCTTTTGTCGGGTTGACGCGGTCGCTGACGTAGCTCCTTCGGGAAGAGAACGTGGGAGGGGTTGGTGGCTATCGGCGGATGAAGGAGGGGGCGAAGTCTATCCAGGGGATGGTGAGGTGTAGGGGGCTGACCGGGTCAAGGCCATAGCCAGGGAGGATGGTGAAGTGGATGGTGAAGTGTGGAGGTGACCAGGCCAGGGATATAAAGATGGATAGTGAAACGTAAAGGCATCTAGTCAAAGTCTGGCTAAGGATAGGGACATGAAGAGAGAGGGTTCGAACCCACAGGGGAATCTTAGCATGGGATAGATAACGGCAGAGATAGACAGTTAGACATAGAATGTCCTAAATCACAAATTCAATCTTCACGATTGCTGCAAATCTTATCTATCTGATGTCTATCAGATATTTCATCCGATACTGTGAAATGCTGCAGCCATATCTATCGCAGTTATCTATCAGATATGATTCGTAATATGGCAATGT
>NC_092229.1:51246430-51248930 GCF_036320965.1 Panulirus ornatus | reverse complement strand
CTCTCATTCCATTTCTACCTTTCCTTTTTTTTTTTTGGTATATATATATGTATATATTTTTCTCTTCTTATCGTACCTACCGACTAAATGCATATTGCAAAGTGTGAGCGACCTGTTACAACGTCCGTCTATGTTACCTTATCGTGAACTTTAAACTGTTTCTTATCTTTTCTTTCTGGCGTAATATATGCAGTTCTTCTCCCCTGGCCTCCTTCTCCTGACCCTTGCATATAAAGTAACCTACGAACACTCCCACCCCCTCCTTACCCTTATCTATCTATTCTCGTATTCTTAATCTCTCGTCGATAGATGGAGTGCTTCATCTGGTTCTCGGAAACGTCTGCCAAGAGAATAAAATGGACTCCTATGTAAACCTTATACGACCCAAATGAATCCTTTTTTTTTCATCCCGTATATATGAAACTGTTTCATATATACCAAACGCCCTTATCTGTGTCTTTTTACAGATCTGCCCAACTCTCTCTCTCTCTCTCTCTCTCTCTCTCTCTCTCTCTCTCTCTCTCTCTCTCTCTCTCTCTCTCTCTCTCTCTCTCTCTCTCTCTCTCTCTCTCTCAATGGTTCTCTGAAGATGTGGTAATTCACTAAAGCGTTCAGACACAGTCACTCTCCAGGCTGCCCCCAGTGTGGTACGTGTGGTGGATCTCCTGCAGGAGGAGCCACAGCCACTTTCCAGGCTGTCCCCAGCGCGGTACGTGTGGTGGATCTCCTGCAGGAGGGGCCACAGTGACTCTCCAGGCTGCCCCCAGCGCGGACTTTCCTTCTAGTCCACCACTTTACATTTTCAGATATTGTACACATTTCTCCTCCCTTTTGACACTCAGAGAGACGTTCTAGGAAAACAGATGGGTTCCTTCGTCTACTGGAATGAGCCTCCTCCTTACCCAGGAGTGTTGGAGTCTATCAAGCCATCCCTGTATATTCCCGTCTGCTTTGCTGGTCATCACACGTTCAACTTTGATCCATCCTAGACACATACGCCCTTCAGACCTCACTAGCCACGTCCAGTGGGTAAATTCTAACCGAAGAAAATACGAGAACCAGGCTGTTGAAGCTCAGCATGCTGAGGGTTTGCCAGGGTCCTGGTTGAACTTCTGCTCCTTCTTATCGAAGATTTGACACTGTTGACGAACTAGCAACAATTCCTTGGTATCAGCGACGTGTAGATAAGGATGAGAGAAGTGTTTTGCATGGATTATATTGTAGATTATTCTATGTCGCATATATCTTTTTGAGAACCCACATGTAGATACTGGAGGCGTCATGAAACTTTGTGATTTGAGTACACTCTCCAGCGAAGTGATGCCTGGGTGATTTGTCGACGACCCTCTCGGTTCTTGAGGCCACAGAGCATCCATCATCTCTGTTGTTTTGCTGTGATGCGCTAACGTCTCTCTTCTATATGCCACTTTCAGTCGTTTTCATCTCCTCTTCGATGACATCCTATGGTCAGAGGATGTCAAGCCACAACACGCTGCTTCTTTTCACTTCTTTCACTTTCTCATTTTCTCTCCTTCAAGAGAGAATGAGACGCAGAGAGAGATAGAGATATCTCCACCGATCGTTCGTTTATTCAACTTAAAACATTTTCCGACTGGAGAAATACGCCAGATATTAAGTAAAGGAACGACAGAAAGTCGGGTTTACAAAAAAGAGATAAACAAGAGAAAGAGATACTCACTATTTACTCGTATTTTTAAAAGAAATACTCGATGATTTCCCGAACTGACAGAGGCATCCTGGAAACGCAGGATTTTCCACTCCTCCTCTCTGGCCAGTTTCTCTCTCTCTCTTGTCGAAGTCTGGATTTTACCTTTCTGTTACTAGACATTCCCCTCTTACCTCCAAAACTATCTTAGCGTCTATGTCAGTGTAACGAAGTTGTTAGGAAACGGAGGACTTAGAGGAATGATTGAATATCAACAGATCTGTTCGTCTAGTGGGTTGTCTTTATATGCTTTTAAGAGACGAGTGGGATTAATCTTAGAGCCGTAACTTGCTAGTGGGCTGGTGTGTGTGTAAATCTAATGATGTCTAGATCATGAAACTACTTCGAAGTGTACCTCAATAAGTGAGGTCATCAACAAACGTTTGTCTACCTCTTCTTCGAGCCGATTTTCTTGGAATCTATTGTTTGCCTGGCCACCTCTAATAGTCAAAGAAGTTATAGAAGAGGAATATAAAAGGGATGTTCCACTCCCTGTGCGTGTTTACAGAGGAAAGAAAACACATAATGTATCGTTGAGTTCCAATTGTTTACCTAAAGCTTTTCAAACATCCACCTCGAACTCAAATGGTGCGACCTCACTCTTCCTAAGACCGACTCGATCTCATCCTTCCTAAGACCTCAGTTACTTCCAAGAATCCCTCCCCGTCCATGACCTTCGTATCTCCTAAGATACTGAGTAAACAAAGACCTTTTTTGTGTGACATCGAAGGTCCTTATCGTTGTTACGAGTGCCTTAAGGGGACTTTGAGAACT
>NC_092229.1:51208930-51241430 GCF_036320965.1 Panulirus ornatus | reverse complement strand
TATTAAAGGGGATACCAGACAGGAAGGCGATGACACACCATTGATAAACTCAAGTATCACTCACCATTCCTCGCCCTTCCTCGCACCTCTCCCCAGAGTTCCTAGATGAATAGGGTATTAATTACTAGCCCCGTATTGTCTCTCGTCTTCCCCGTCTATCCATTTGCCCTCAGCAGTACCACTATTTGGTGGCCTTAATCTATCACCATTTTCCCCCGACCTTCATCCACAATTTTGAGGGTTTGATACAGTGACATGCGTCTGGTCTCTCACTTCGAAGCGTGTGTAAATGTGTACCCAGCCAACACACACACACACACACACACACACACACACGTGTGCAACCTCTCCTTTAAGCCAAAGTACTTTCATTGTACCCAGGTAAAGTTCGAAGTTGATGCTAAGCATCATTATTCACCTCCCCTTTGCCGACCTATGGCCACAGACAGACGACAACAACATTATCATCCCCCCGTGTGTGGATACACTGGAGGGGAGGGGGATGGAAACACGCATGTACGATAGCGACAACTGATATCTAGTCTCGGAGAGGATTTCTCAATACCAGGGACGGCGTTGGAGTTCTCTGCATCAGCTCAGGGAGTCAAGCTCCTGACGGAGTCATACCGTCCTTGTTACTGTCCACTTCAAAGAGAGAAGGTTCGTCACACAGGGACGATGGATCGACCTTTGAAGCAGGACGGTACAATCCTTGAATACTGCGGTACGACCTTTGAGTACCTAACCCATTTTGGAGTCAGGTCAAAGACCATTAGTGTGTCAGGCAGTCGTGTTTCATGTTCAGCCACGTCGTCCTGAAAGGTAAAGCTGTTGTGCTCAAGGGTTATTGAACATCAAATGGAAAAAGTTTCGAAGCAGTGGGGTTCATATGAAACAAACTACTGCTCCGAGAGTGTAGTAACTTGAAGCCTTGGGCCCTTTGGACAAGCAGTAAGTCCAAAGACCTTACAATTACGAGTCGTAACATGGATTCTGGCTCAGCTGATAATCAGGTTGAGTGGGAGATGGTGGTAGTCATGACGTATGCGGTATACGATCTCTTAGTTTGAGAGGTGTGGGCAATGAAACGTTCTCTGAAAGCAAAAGTTTGAAGCACCGAATCATAATAGGGTGCCAAGACCTTTAATTTTCGTTTCCTATAGGTTACAATACGACTCCAGATTTTTACTGAAGTTAGTGAAGTAATTTCCCAGAATTTTGCTTAAGCTGGTAAAGTAATTTCCCTGATTTTTACAGAAAAATAGTAAAGTAATTTGGATTTTTACAGATTATAGTAAAGTGATTCCCCCAGATTTTTACTTCAGCTAGTAAAGCACTTTCCAAGATTTTTCTGAGCAAACAGGTCATCTGTCTGACCAAAGAATTGTTCTATTTCCTTTTCGGGTTTTATTGACCTCGTTATTACATAGTTCACGTGTCACATTTGATCTTAATTCACAGTTTCAGTTTTATATGAACGTTGTAATGGGTCAGGTCAGTACATATATCACGCCATTTGGTCAGAGTAAAGTTGAAATACTCGGTAAAAGCTGCCCTCTCATTAATCATGATGAGCATAAAAAATGGTGGGTTATGGAACGGCGTTACTTTTTAATTTAGCTTAAAATGATGGCATGTGTCTCGTGAATAGAAATTATGACGTACTATGTGTGTGTGTGTGTGTATATATATATATATATATATATATATATATATATATATATATATATATATATATATATATTATATTATATATTATATATTATATATATATAATGCACAAAATCACTACAGACACGTAATTTCATATATGCTGAAAAAAAAAAAAGTATGGAAAAAGGACACACGAGATCTTGGGCGCTTTCGTGTATTAACACATTTTCCGAGGACAGTACTGGCCTTTGAGGAGAGGAGATCCTCATTTGGCTCATTCCATTGTTCCTTCTCTTAGAAAGCTTTCTAAGGAGGTACATGCGCAGGAGGTACATGCGCAGGAGGCACATGCGCAGTATTCTCCTTGGTAGAAGTAAATGCTGTGAAGATCAGAATGTCCTCATTTCTCCAAGATCCCATTATTAGAAGTGAGGCTTTTGACGAGTAGTGAGAAAGGGATCAGCTTCCAGCACAGTGCAAAGCGACACAAGTGTGTAAGCCGGCTATAACCAGTGCACACACACACACACACACACACACACACACACGAACACACACACACGATCAATGTATGTCAGGAGTTATATAAACAAGGGAAAATGACTGCATAAAATCTGCATAATCTTTGCCTCTTTATATTTCTACCATTATCAATTCCACCCTAAACTCTCTAGTTTCCTATCACCAACCCCATGTGAAAAAAGGTGTCACTGTGGCATTGGACAGAAACAGTCACACACATAGACACTGTACGGTTCTTAAAGCAACATCTGTTCCACACGTTTCCACATTACGTTTTAGACGTGGGATTCGAAGCGCTGTGCTACATACGAGCTATGCCACTCTCATCTACAGTCGCGCCAGGAGAGAGGAGACCTTGAACCAAATCTTTGGTGGCAAGTGACTGTGATGTGTACAGGAGGAGGTAGACAAGTGTAGCAATTAGCGTTACTGGGGGGGAGGGGGCCCCTCCCAAACAAACTCCCTCCCTTCCTCATTAGCCAGCGACAACCCCCCTTCGTTGTTATATCAATCCATCTGCCTCTACTCTCTCTCTCTCTCTCTCTCTCTCTCTCTCTCTCTCTCTCTCTCTCTCTCTCTCTCTCTCTCTCTCTCTCTCTCTCGCCACCCTTGTCAACCAGTTCGACAGACGACAGGACAGAACCACGGGCTAATCCTCGGCGCGGTGATGGTCTGATACATCCAGCTGCTATATATAGCTCGTCCTCCCTCCCTCACTCCCTCCCTCCCTCCCTCCCTCCCTCCCTCCCTCTCTCTCCTTCCTCCCTCCCTCCCTCCCTCCTCACTCGACCTGCGAAGCTTTCTTGTTGTACTCGTATGGATCAGAGCGACTTCTGGGACGCAAATGCGGCCGTAACTGCCAAATTCCACCTAGCTAAGGTGAAGGATTCTGTCCAGAGAACTTCTGGAGGAGGAGGAGGAGAAGGGATAAGATGAACGACCAAAAAAAAAAAAGAAATAGATCTATATTTTTCGTTTACGTTTGTGTTTTTGTTTGGCATCGATTATAAACGGAAAGAACTACGCATTTCGGTGTTCCTCTTGTTTAGAAAAAAGACCTCCGTTGGGCTTAAAGGGATTTATAAACGACGGTACTGTACGTTCTCCTAAATTCGGTTTCCCAGCAGATGACGATGCGATATTGGTCACGACAGTATTTTGTTTCAAGTGACGTGAGTCGTTGCGTTTATTCTTTATATGGTGCCTCGGGACGCACTGCAGTTCGCATGTAGAAATCTATCTCAAGACTCGAAGACGCTAACATTAATCTTCTGGGTTAGAAAATATGAGGATAATAGCAAGGAATACTGGAAACAAAATGCAGCCATTTGTTCTTCTGAACTAGTTTCGTCGAAGACTTCTTCAGGAGGAGCATCCAATCAGTCTTTTGTTGATGGGAAGAGATCTTCGTCAGAACTGGCTCTAGCTTCAATGGCCCTCTGGCGGAGAACAATGGACAGACAGTTTATTGGGTCACGAAAGATGGATATTCTAAGTTGTGTTTACGCTGAAGTGTTTAATGATAGAACGGAAGAAGAAGGAGAAGAAGAAGAAGAAGAAGAAGAAGAAGAAGAAGAAGAAAAGAAGAAGAAAAGAAGAAGAAACAGAAGAAGAAGAAGAAGAAGAAGAGGAAGAAGAAGAAGAAGAAGAAGAAGAAGAAGAAGAAGAAACAGAAGAAGAAGAAGAAGAAGAAGAAGAAGAAAAAGAAGAAAAAGAAGAAAAAGAAGAAGAAGAAGAAGAAGAAAAAGAAACAGAAGAAGAAGAAGAAGAAGAAGAAGAAGAAGAGGTGCTGTATAATTTCAATCACTCGAATATAACAGGCTATGAAAAGTTAATGGTACAGACAGACTATGATACAATACAGTCCATTCTTGATGACCACCAGCAACGTGCCATGGAATTTATAAACATTTCCAGTATGGTAAATGCAAGATCTACTACAGAATACTGGATGTCCGTGCCACTGGTGCAGATCTCTAACAGGCAAAACGTGGTGCAGTTCACACCTGATATGGAGCACAAAAGAACTAATAGAGAAGATCCAGAGGAGAGGAACAAAGACAATGACAGTTATAAAAGACAAGTCACAGTGAGACGTGAAGAGAGTCCATGAATTTGTCCACCGTGGAAAAGAGAAGAGTAATGGGTGATTTGACGACTACATCAGTGGACAGTTCTTTGGAAGACGCAAACAAGAAAAATAACAGAACCAAAGGCTAACAAAAATGGATGTAAAGAAGTATTTCTGTCTTACAAGTGTAATTAATAAATGAACGGAACCAAATAGTGAAACTGTGAATGTGGACAGCGGTGACCCTACGAGTGTATATAGAACCTCCTCTTCGTACCGTGCATATTACACGAATGTATATAGAGTGTATATAGAAATTCCTTCTCGCACCGTATGTAAATACACACACACACACACACACACACACACACACACACACATAAGAACGTAGACTCAGTTAACAGTTAGACAAAGAAATGAATAGACACGGTCAACATGAAACAAATAACTTACACATGACAAATAAACAGACGCAGGAAAGGGAATATAAGACAGATGAGCAAACAGACAAAGAGACACAAGAGTTATTTAGCAAAGGAGAAGACAAAGAGGAGATGATCATGTGATTAAAAACGTCAAGGGGATTAAAGCTGTGGTCGGAGTAACACATTCAGTGCAGATGATCTGGTAAATAATAACTTTCTTATAAAAAGATATCTAAAAGAAGATATACATACGAATGCATTAAAGAATAAGGAATGAATACATAAGACAGTATCTAAAGAATATTAGCATAGTATGTTCAAAAACAGACACGCTACAAGATACCCTTAAATTCATTAGCTAAGAAATTAGATTGTATGATAAACGTACATGATATTATATAATCAGATACACTTACATAATAGTAGATCATTAGATACGCTTATATCAAATTACTGAATACACGTACATAATCTTTTATGATTAGACACACGTATATTGGATTAATAGATACACGTACAGGATCTTATATAATTAGATACACGTATATTGGATTATCAAATACACGTACATGATAATGTTTATGAAATAGTTACTGAACCAGTTATTTGTCATATTTTATTTTTGTTAAAGATACATATGGTTGCTCCTTCCCAAGGATTAGATCCCGCGATAACTAGGTTTTCAGATCTTGATACGAATCCTTTATCTAAAGTCACTGACTCGTTTTGAGGAGTAATTATACGAAGAAAAATGTACAGTCTGATTGAAGGGAAATATTGAAGGTTCGTCTGTGAATTCTAAAAATTTAAACATATTCTTTGCTTCTGATGATATTGAACAGAGTGTTCGAAAACATAGGTGTTTCTGGTATATAGACACGACAAAGACTTTGAAAAAGAATTTGGGTACAGAGTAATGGGTCGATGCAGAATATACAGAAGCCAATGTGGCACAGAAAGTAGATATAAATGGTCATTGTTTGCATCTCATTCTATCAAGAGACTATAGAAAAGCCAATATGGCATAGAAATAGCCAATGTGGCATAGACAGTAGATCTAAAAAAGAACCATTGTTTGCACTTCAGTCTGTCTACAGACTATTCAAAAGCCAATGTGGCATAGACTACAAAATGTGAACTATAATTATTGTTTGCATTTCATTCTACCAACAATTTGGTGTAACTCAAACGTTCATCATAACTTGAGCTGCCTTGATCGTGACTGGGATGATAACGACACAGAATTCATATTTTGTGGCAGATTTTTTTCTCTGGGCTTACTCCACACACACACACACACACACACACACACACACACACACACACACACGCACACAGAGGACTGATCAGCCACAGTGTTAGTTTGTTTGGTTTCTACAGTCGGACAGGACAGAAACAGCCGTACGATGGACAGAAATAGTCATACGGTGGACAGAAACAGTGATACACTGGACAGAAATAGCCATACGGAGGACAGAAACAGTGATATACTGGACAGAAATAGCCATACGGTGGGCAGAAACAGTGATACGGTGGTCAGAAATAGTCATACAGTGAACAGAAACAGTCGTATAGGGGTGAGAAACAGTCATGGAATGGACAGAAACAGTCGTCCAGTCGACAGAAACAGTCTTAAGTGGACAGAAACTTGTCTCCACCGCTTACAGAGTTCAGTGCACCATCTCAAATCGTACATGAAGATATTCGGGGTCATCCCTCACCACCTCTTTTACACTGAAGGACATATTTCTCTACAGTGTGAAGGATACTATTCATACTGGACCGCTCCCACGCGCGGAGCGACTTTGTGAGCCGTCTGTTCGCATTAAACGCCAAGTACACAACACCATCAGGAAAACAAGCGTAGCTCACTTCACACCAGCTCTGATTCCCTCTCTCTCTCTCTCCGTGCCTGCAAACATGTGGCGACTCTGCTGATGAGGCCATTTCCAGGAGTAATACCGAGGACGGAGGAAGGAGACAGCGGAAGGTGTTCTGAGACCCCCTGAAGGCTCCAAGTAGCAAGAAACTCGAGCAAGTCCAAGAGATAACAAGAGGTGAGAGGATTGGACGGTGCTAATGGGGAGAGATGCTCTCCTCCTGCTTGTGGAGACGGCAGTAATGGGAGTGGAAATGAAGTGCAAAGGACACTAGTACTCCTTGCTATCATCAGCCTACGTTGCAGTGGAGGACAAAGTTGAGAGAGAGAGAGAGAGAAAGAGAGAGAGAGAGAGAGAGAGAGAGAGAGAGAGAGAGAGAGAGAGAGAGAGAGAGAGGCTAGGTATAGAAAACAGGGGTAAAGAAGACGCGGAGGAGAAGTGGAGAGGAAATGGGGTAGATGATGTGAGCAACTCGTAAAAGAGGTGAGAGAGAGAGAGAGAGAGAGAGAGAGAGAGAGAGAGAGAGAGAGAGAGAGAGAGAGAGAGAGAGAGAGAGAGAGAGAGCAGACACCTCGTTAGACAATAACATTACGGCAGGAGAAGCAGCAAATCAATTGATTAACGAGCAGTTCCCCTCTTAAAATGACAGAGTGCAAAGAAAATGAACCAAAATTTCAGGTTCTTCAGTCATCAAAACTACGAAGTGTTGATCATATCTACCCTGAGGGTTGAAGTATGGACTCGTATGAACTAGGAATAACCATGGCAGGGTCAACTCAACTAAGCTTACCACCTGTGACATCATTCTTTCGTCGTCGAAGCTTAAGCAAATCCCCGAGACGTGTAGAGATCTTTTATAGCTCACCAAACCCGAAGTCACGAGGTGGAGCATGAAATGAATAATGAGACACAGTTCTTGTCTCTTTCACTACAAGAAATAGTGAATAAGGATGTGATGGAACACTGCATGGAAGGGAGGAATGCAGTCATCAATAGACCGCGTGAAACTAAGTGTTTAGATGATAGGAAGGATCAAATATTGTCCATAAAGTATGGAAAGTCTATGTTAAAGTTGGATATGGTCAATACGAGGGAGCAGTTTTTATCATAACACCAGGAAACACGATAGTGAATGATAACTGTAGAAAAGAATTGAGAATACCTTAATCACCATATTATTCATTGCGCTGATTAACTAATGCCTTAAAAGACAGTTTGTTACGGGTCCCTCAGTTCTGAATACTGTAACTAAAAAAATTAAAGTAGTATTTGACATTAGTCAAAACACCTATGAGTAACAGGACGGCTGATAGACATCAGAGAAAATCACACACACACACACACACACACACACACACAAACACACACACACATCAATTAAAAGTTTACGTACAAGCTTCTCCATGGATTCGACTATAGTCACAACATCCCCTGGCGATGTCACAGGCCATGAGATGCCACAAGGGAGGTTTAAAAACTACAATTCCCAAAGCTGAAGCAAGACCACTCACGTCACGATTCCTTTTTGGAAAGAGTGGAGGAGGATCTCCTGCCAGCGAGGACTGCCAAGCAGGGTCAGGGAAGCAAAGCACAAGTGAAGACCGACACAGATACTGAAAGAGGAGAGAATAGCTTTTTTTTTTTTTCCAATCCGATCTTATTATTAGCAGAGCTGAGGACGTGCAGCAGTTCAGTGTTGTCCCCGGAGTGTTTGAAGAACCGTGGACTCAAACCGAAGTATAAGAGATGAAAGGGAAAGACCCATCATGATTTCCAGTAAGAAAAGAAACGCTTAAAACTATCGAGTCTGGACTTCTAGAATTAAGACGAAGAGGAAAGGAAATAGAGAGGAGGCAATGATTACCACTGACATGGATTGAACCGAAGATCTTGCAAGGAGGGGATCTCGACCCTGGATCTCGACCCTGGCATGTAGTGTGGACTCGAAGTAGCCAGGAGGTACAGTCTTGTCCTCCCACAAACCATCACGTGAGTACGTGCGGACTAAGAAGATATACATTAAGAGTCTCATGAAAATTGATCTTGCAGCGGAAGGAAGAGGACATTGGAAAGGGGTTGACGACACAAGCGCCTCTCTCTCTCTCTCTCTCTCTCTCTCTCTCTCTCTCTCTCTCTCTCTCTCTCTCTCTCTCTCTCTCTCTCTCTCTCTCTCTCACCTCACAAGGCCTCCCGCTCCCACCGGCGTCCACCACAGACTGCGAAGGAGGAAGATGATAGAAAATGTATATAGAACAGGAAGAAAAAGAAAGATATATGTACATGGCGGAAATATAGCAAGCATGGAATTTTACAGGTAAGAATTAAATGGAATATTCTTTTCCTCCCCCCCTTGTGTCTATACCAATATACAACACTGTGTTGCACTACACTGAAATACAATACACACTGTGTTAAATTTTGCTACACTCTGACAGAGGTGTAAGGGGAGGATGGAATTTATTTCTTCTGTCTGATATAAACTTATTAGGATATGTATGTGCATATTGTTTCTCTCCGTAAGAGACTCTTGCTTTAAAAACTTAGCATAATGGTGATAAGGAATGATATACAGATAAATAGATAGATAGATAAATAGATAGATAGATAGACAGATAGATAAATAGATACATATAAACATATAAACATACTTACATACATACATACATACATACATACATACATAAATCTGTGTGTGTGTGTGTGTGTGTGTGTGTGTGTGTGTGTGTGTGTGTGTGTACAAGGTTTTCATAAAATCCTCCTACATATCACGAGATATGAAAGTTTGAAGTTGCACACGAACTTTGTAAACACCCTGTGTATATACAAGCGGTGCATATATGTTTATTATCTCACATGACTTTGAGGGAATCTTTCCAAATCCTCTTTGTAAGGTCTGTGTCATGGCTAGGCCAGTAGCCAGCACTGTGGTCGATCCTTTCACTAAATGTAAACTTTGAATTCGAATCAGAATTCACTGAGATCATACTGTAATATTTTTTTTTTTTGTATTCGTGTATATGCATTTAGGATAAGAATTTCATTCGTGTGTTATATTCAGTTGTATTCGTGTGTTATATTCAGTTGTTATATTCATTTTGTGACGACAGATTTAAAATGAATTCTCATTCATGTCTGATTCTTAAGTGAGTATCATTATGAATATTGATGTAGAATTCTTAAAGCATTGTTCACATAATTATTAGACATTTTCAGTATAACGAAATTAGAGATCCCTTCACAGTCTTCAACTCTGCATATCCATAATTATAATGACAAAGATGCCCATTTCATTCCTGATAGACGTGGATCTGAAAGACCATTAAACTCTAAAAGGGTTTCAGAGCTTATTGTAAGCTAGACATGAGACCATTCAGTAAAACAGAGACAAATCTCTTGATATCATATTCACGACGTGTGAAACGATAATTCACTGAATCGTTAAAGTGGACTCTTGTCATTAGCCTTCACCTTCGTAAGTGTTGGCACACACCTCCACAAATCTCTTAAGATTCTAAAGATATGAATCTATTAAGCAAATATCTGAACACAAGCAAACTGATCATCTTCATGATACTTCTAGTGCCAGTGTGTCACACGTGAAAGGGAATCCCACACCATTTTCCACGGACAATTCATCCGCTCCATCCTAATCTACGCCTCACCATTTTGGTTACCAATTTCTTAAAAAAAAAAGAGGTATGATATAATCTAAACCACTCAAAATAGAGCGTTCAGAACGATAATCTGTTGCTTAGCAAACCACCAACACTCGATACCTTCGCAAGAGAATGATAAAATGCTTCCGATATGATTCCAACTCAACATTGTTGGCAACGGGTCCAACCCACCCACCTCTCACCCACACCATTACATAACCAAGCACTAAACCTTATGCATATGTTCACACACGCGCGCGTGTGTGTATGTATGTGATTGTGTGTGTGTGTGTGTGTGTGTGTGTGTATGTGTGTCTGTGTGTGCGCTTCCCATTCTTCTTTTCATTGTCGTCAGAACCAAAGTTCTCATCTGGACTTCGGAGAAACTCACCCTTACCTGCAGACATTATTCTTGCATTTGATAATCGCTGTATATCTCCACCAGGGCAACGTGCTCGCTCGCATGTATACCCCGTACTCCCGTGAATATCAGAGATTAACAAGGGGCGACCCAAGGCCCCAAATGCGGCCCTAAATACGTCTCATGTCGTTACTCAGGGGCGCAACACCATCGCGTCGTGTACCACATACTTAACTGGGGTCCAGGTCTGTTGCGACACCATTTTCTCACGCTATATTGTACGTAAACTACGAAAGTTGGGAAGGAGTTACGTGGTGGTAGTAAGGAGGAGAGAGAGAGGGTGGTAGAGGGTCAATTTCGAAAAGGTAATGCTGGTAAGAACAGTTGGCACGAACAGTACACTCGCTCTTGCGACGTGTGAAAGATCCGTCCAGTTTGATGAGTGTGTTGGACAGCAACACACTCGCTCTTGCAACTTGTAACTAAACCTTGTGCTCTGCTCATTCATTGCTCTAAATCACACATCATCACCCATTTGGTCTCGTCGAATGATCTGGGTAATTAAAAGAATTGATTGACTTTCAAGTCGTGATGGACAGAACAATTAAAGTTAACTCCAGGCACGAATTATTCAGCAAAAAGCATTTTTTTTTTTGTAGCGATCATAGCTACAGACGTGAAGCCTTCTACCACCTTTGCCCCTTAACGTTTTGTGGAAGCTTGAGGTGAAAGCCATTCAGAGGGTTGTGGAAGCTTGGGGGGAGAATATCGCTGAGAGTTTTGTGTCAGCTTAGGGAGAAAGCCTTCTCAACCAGAGCACGTCCACTTCCCCACACACACACACACACACACACACACACACACTTACCTCTCCCAGAGCACAGTGTCTTTGACGTTCAACAATCCACCTTTACTTCGCTCTTTCAAGAACTTGAAACAAGTGAGCTGGGTCATACAAAATAGTTCTCCCTCAGAACAGAAAATAAAAGAAACACAGCGCGGTAGACCCTCTTATCGTATCCTGTTTGGTAAACACAGGCAGAATGTACATTGGTACACTCTATTTACGAAATACGGTGACGACAGTGAAATATCAAAGGAAAATACACGCTCAAGGCAGGAAGAGACAGAGATACACGCAGCATTAACAGAACACATCCACGAAAGCGGTAGTCTCGTGTACCATCATCAAAGTAGCGTAATAGATCCAACCCCAACGAAATATACACTCACGATGGTGAAATAGACACACAGCTTAATGCACGCATCTGAGGCTTAATGGTGGAGGGCGGGTTTCAGTAGATCGTTTGGAAAAAGATCGTCATTGGAGATAGAGAGTTCGCATCCACACTGAGATCAGTGAATGAAATCTGATGAATACGTATCAGAGGAACACCTCCTCTCTCTCTCTCTCTCTCTCTCTCTCTCTCTCTCTCTCTCTCTCTCTCTCTCTCTCCCCGTTTCCAGACGTCCTCGCAAACTTGCGCTTGAACATCTCTTCGGTAAGAAACTTAACAAGTCTCATCCCTTGCCTCATTACCTTGCTAAATGGTCGTTAAGGAATGATGTGCGGCCACCCGGGGAACTCGAAGGATAAAGCACAAACTCATCCTGATAAATATTGAGAAATTTATCAGACCAGATGATAACGAACCCCGGAAACAGCAGGGTCATAAATGGACTCATTTTCGCAATGGATGTTCAGCCATTGGAAGAACAACTTGTCTCAGAATCAGAACCTGGTTGTAATTGTACATTCTTGTACCAGTAGTAATGCCTTGTACCAGCAGGTACTAGCCTTCTACCAGGGGCAATACCTGGTAGTACTTGTACCTCTTTTTGTACCTCTAGTAATGCGTTGTGCCCTTACGAACCAGAAGGAACACCTTACACTTTACAGAATACAGTAACTGCCACTATCTACCATGTTGTATAAGAAGGAGTAATTTGCAGTAAGAGTCTCTGCTTGATCTTGCGCCAAGAGCAGCGATGCCTTGCACCAGCAACACTACCTCGTATTGTCAGTGTGAAATTTCACACTGAATACCACTGAGCACCAATATCACCCAGAGAAACAGCGCCACCTTTTTTTTTTTCACTTACACTACCACCTGTTCATAACTAACACCAGCATATTCCAAAAGCACCTCCTCCTTGCACCAGTAATGTCTATATAACACTATCACCATCTACGAACGACCTCTCCCTTTGCAATATCAACACCAAGTTGCACCACTAACACCATCTTGTAGGACCCAACACCATACCACATTTACCTCACCTTTCCTTGCACCATTCGTCACCACCCTCTGACCCCCCAACACATCTTAAGTCACCATCACCTCCTCCCACTTCCCCCCAACTCCTAACGAAAAGGTCAGCGATGGGGTCCACGTTGAACGCTGCAATATATACAGCGCCACAGTAGTGTCTATAGGTCGGGAGTGGGGGGTTGATTCAGCAGCCTCGGCGAATGAACGCCCCCTGCGCACGATTCATCTGGAGAATAACAGTTCGGCGAACGAATAAAGCCAAAGGGCAGGTGAGGTGCTCGACCGTAATAAATACCTCCCAGGACTAGATGTTTCCCTTCTATCTTAACGTGTGAATTAAATCATATGTGACTTGAATACAGAGGGGGAGAGAGAGAGAGAGAGAGAGAGAGAGAGAGAGAGAGAGTTACTGTGTGTGTGTGTGTGTGTGTGTGTGTTAATGTGCGCGTGCGCACGAGCTAGCATATGTCTGATATTCTACGTCTTTTTCTCCTACTTCTGCTGTAATTTCCTGTCGACGAAAAACTTACTCATAACTTTACTGTTGCGATAGACTTTTGGTAGAATCATTTAAGATAAACATTTATCTCCCAGTCATATATCGAGCTGCAGCTGCCTCAACCATCACCCTCTCTGCTGACGCCAAAGACAATACAGCAATTTAAACTTTCCCTCGTCCAAGTTTTCCATGGGGGGGAAAAAAAGGAGAAAGAAAAAAACACCCTAAGAGTCATATCCTATGGTAAATGTGAGTTACGTTAGGCCTTAAACTCCACTCTGAGGATTTATATACGACATCGTATTGTAATGCCCCAGTGGGTTTTTTTCTTCTTCTTCTTTCACTTGTTTTTTTTTTTTTCTTGTAGCACCCTGGGTTCGAACCTACGTACGTGGTTCAGCAAGGGCTTGAGAGGTTTTCAACTCCACTCGCCCAAAGAGGGAGAGAGAGCCCAAGATATGATTAGCTTCGTTAGTGATGGGACGTTCCAAATGTAGGATAGGACGTTCCAAATGTGGGATGGGATCCTCCAACATCGGTTTTGAGATGATGGCACATTTGTGAAGACTGATTTTACCATTACCTTATCGTGTCGCGCCTGTAATATGCTTATCCTAATGGGATGAACGATTAAGCTGAATAAGCCGGTAGTACAAAGTGAACAGTCTTCAATGATATGAAGGTTTATGAAGTCTTCAATCATGGGGAACAGAAAGAAGTGATGGAAAGAAATGGATTTTATCCCTAGAGCCAAAGCGGAATGGGAAACAGAAGACTAATATCATGTAGGCGGAGAGCGTATGGTTATGTGACGGGAGATCGAGAGAAAGAGAGAGAGACAGAGAGAGAGCTCATGAACGCGCATTTTCATAGAACACATAATCAATGCCTTCCATCCGCAAGGACTCGAACCTGGGACCTCTGCGTGGGAGATGGGAACACAACTCGCTCGGCTATGATGATCGCCCTTAATACGGAAACGTCTATTCGGTTACAAGTAATCGAATACCCTTCGTCTCACATCCATGAGCAACGGGGTCTAGACCGGTCAAATCCCATCAGGCTCACATTACCAGCAGCTAGCATTTTACAGAACCTTACTGTACGAACGCGGAGGTATATGAACACGAGTACAGTGCATATGAAATTACACTTACGTAGAACGCATTATGCCCTCCAGCAGTGGTTAGCGCTAGCGCTCCCAGCTATCACGCTAGTATTCAACTGTATACAGGGAAATCATGGTAGTATTCACCAGGTCACAAATGGCATACAGTAATATCCATTCACACAATATTTGTGTATCAGTAATTAACAATGTGTGATGCGAATCAGCGCAACGTGGGACGGTAATTTTCAAGGACGCGCAGGACTGAATTTCACACAACGCCCAACCAGTCAGTGGGAATAATGATGAGCTAGCGTGACCTCCCTCATTATAACACCCTAATTAGGAACTAACTACAGATGAATTAGTCTCCCTTACTTTCAACATTATTTGGATCATAACTCGGAAATTTGATGAAACGGAAAAACTGATCTTTTCCCACATTTTTTTTTTTTCACCAGTGTTCAGTATTAATCGGCCGTGAACATTGAGAGTAATTAGTTTATATTAATGAAGCATCAGTTAATATTCTCTCATTACGAAATAAAACTGATGGATACGTGTTTTGCTGTGGAGCCGTAACACTGCGTAATATTCAGGGATATTGTTTTATGTCTGCATTTTTGTGTTTGTCTGCACTTGCGAGTGTAGAAAAAAGTGAAGTTAAAACTTACAGGGCTACCATGAAGGCGACACGATCACAGATTCCCCTGATATATATGTATATATAATATACAGTGCAGGTTTGGATGGTATTGCAGTGGAATTTATTAAAAAAGGGGGTGACTGTATTGTTGACTGGTTGGTAAGGTTATTTAATGTATGTATGACTCATGGTGAGGTGCCTGAGGATTGGCGGAATGCGTGCATAGTGCCATTGTACAAAGGCAAAGGGGATAAGAGTGAGTGCTCAAATTACAGAGGTATAAGTTTGTTGAGTATTCCTGGTAAATTATATGGGAGGGTATTGATTGAGAGGGTGAAGGCATGTACAGAGCATCAGATTGGGGAAGAGCAGTGTGGTTTCAGAAGTGGTAGAGGATGTGTGGATCAGGTGTTTGCTTTGAAGAATGTATGTGAGAAATACTTAGAAAAGCAAATGGATTTGTATGTAGCATTTATGGATCTGGAGAAGGCATATGATAGAGTTGATAGAGATGCTCTGTGGAAGGTATTAAGAATATATGGTGTGGGAGGCAAGTTGTTGGAAGCAGTGAAAAGTTTTTATCGAGGATGTAAGGCATGTGTACGTGTAGGAAGAGAGGAAAGTGATTGGTTCTCAGTGAATGTAGGTTTGCGGCAGGGGTGTGTGATGTCTCCATGGTTGTTTAATTTGTTTATGGATGGGGTTGTTAGGGAGGTAAATGCAAGAGTCTTGGAAAGAGGGGCAAGTATGAGGTCTGTTGGGGATGAGAGAGCTTGGGAAGTGAGTCAGTTGTTGTTCGCTGATGATACAGCGCTGGTGGCGGATTCATGTGAGAAACTGCAGAAGCTGGTGACGGAGTTTGGTAAAGTGTGTGGAAGAAGAAAGTTAAGAGTAAATGTGAATAAGAGCAAGGTTATTAGGTACAGTAGGGTTGAGGGTCAAGTCAATTGGGAGGTGAGTTTGAATGGAGAAAAACTGGAGGAAGTGAAGTGTTTTAGATATCTGGGAGTGGATCTGTCAGCGGATGGAACCATGGAAGCGGAAGTGGATCATAGGGTGGGGGAGGGGGCGAAAATTTTGGGAGCCTTGAAAAATGTGTGGAAGTCGAGAACATTATCCCGGAAAGCAAAAATGGGTATGTTTGAAGGAATAGTAGTTCCAACAATGTTGTATGGTTGCGAGGCGTGGGCTATGGATAGAGTTGTGCGCAGGAGGATGGATGTGCTGGAAATGAGATGTTTGAGGACAATGTGTGGTGTGAGGTGGTTTGATCGAGTAAGTAACGTAAGGGTAAGAGAGATGTGTGGAAATAAAAAGAGCGTGGTTGAGAGAGCAGAAGAGGGTGTTTTGAAATGGTTTGGGCACATGGAGAGAATGAGTGAGGAAAGATTGACCAAGAGGATATATGTGTCGGAGGTGGAGGGAACGAGGAGAAGAGGGAGACCAAATTGGAGGTGGAAAGATGGAGTGAAAAGGATTTTGTGTGATCGGGGCCTGAACATGCAGGAGGGTGAAAGGAGGGCAAGGAATAGAGTGAATTGGAGCGATGTGGTATACAGGGGTTGACGTGCTGTCAGTGGATTGAATCAAGGCATGTGAAGCGTCCGGGGTAAACCATGGAAAGCTGTGTAGGTATGTATATTTGCGTGTGTGGACGTGTGTATGTACATGTGTATGGGGAGGGTTGGGCCATTTCTTTCGTCTGTTTCCTTGCGCTACCTCGCAAACGCGGGAGACAGCGACAAAGTATAAAAAAAAAAAAAAAAAAAAAAAAAAAAAAATATATATATATATATATATATATATATATATATATATATATATATATATATATATATATATATATATATATATATATATATTGTATTTTATTTTGCTTTGTCGCTGTCTCCCGCGTTAGCGAGGTAGCGCAAGGAAACAGACGAAAGAATGGCCCAACCTACCCACATACACATGTATATACATACACGTCCACACACGCAAATATACATACCTATACATCTCAATGTACACATATATATACACACACAGACATATACATATATACACATGTCCATAATTCATACTGTCTGCCTTTATTCATTCCCATCGCCACCTCGCCACACATGGAATAACAACCCCCTCCCCCCTCATGTGTGCGAGGTAGCGCTAGGAAAAGACAACAAAGGCCCCATTCGTTCACACTCAGTCTCTAGCTGTCATGTAATAATGCAATATGTATATATATAATATGTATATACCCGTCCGCCCGACCCAACATGAAGACCCTTCCATCACTACACTTCACTGACCAACCACGTAGATGTAGACATGGCAGAGAATCAGAAGATGAGTATCTGGTTTTTTTTCCCCTCTCTGACGATTAATTAATTTTCCCTGAGTATTTCCCATTACGTTTCACCCATTCATCAGAGTGCGTCTGTGAAGTGCCGTGAATCAGGAGAGAGAGAGAGAGAGAGAGAGAGAGAGAGAGAGAGAGAGAGAGAGAGAGAGAGAGAGAGAGAGGGGGAAGGAGGGGGGGATTTTCAGCCTCCTCCTCCTAGAGATGAAAGCACCGGGAAGGAGTACTGAGCAAACAGTTTAGAAGATCATGAATGATAGATGTACTGTGGTATTCAAGGTGATGTATCGGAGGGAAACATGCTCTGCGCGCACGCACACACACACACACACACACACACACACACACACACACACACACACACACACACACACACACACACACACTAGCGATTTCAGATAAAGCTGGGAAATAGTTTTTCCGCTGATAAAGCCATTCGATATCGCCGGAAGGGATTGCGTCCATCGACTTGAAAGCACCCAAACGATGCTTTCAGACAAACGTCCACTAAATTCCACGTGACAAGTAAGCTAATTTCTGTCATGTTATTAAGCCAGTAAAGTAAACTACTTGTCATTAAGCCAGTAAAGTAAACTACTTGTCCTTAGGCCAGTAATGTAAACAACATGCTATTAAGCCAGTAATGTAAACTACATGTCATTAAGCCAGTAAAGTAAACTACATGTCATTAAGCCAGTAATGTAAACTACATGTCATTAAGCCAGTAATGTAAACTACTTGTCATTAAGCCAGTAATGTAAACTACATGTCATTAAGCCAGTAATGTAAACTACTTGTCATTAAGCCAGTAATGTAAACTACATGTCATTAAGCCAGTAATGTAAACTACATGCTATTAAGCCAGTAATGTAAACTACATGTCATTAAGCCAGTAATGTAAACTACTTGTCATTAAGCCAGTAATGTAAACTACATGTCATTAAGCCAGTAAAGTAAACTACATGTCATTAAGCCAGTAATGTAAACTACATGTCATTAAGCCAGTAAAGTAAACTACTTGTCCTTAGGCCAGTAATGTAAACAACATGTCATTAAGCCAGTAATGTAAACTACATGCTATTAAGCCAGTAATGTAAACTACATGCTATTAAGCCAGTAATGTAAACTACATGTCATTAAGCCAGTAATGTAAACTACTTGTCATTAAGCCAGTAATGTAAACTACATGTCATTAAGCCAGTAATGTAAACTACTTGTCATTGAGCCAGTAATGTAAACTACATGTCATTAAGCCAGTAATGTAAACTACATGTCATTAAGCCAGTAATGTAAACTACATGTCATTAAGCCAGTAATGTAAACTACTTGTCATTAAGCCAGTAATGTAAACAACATGTCATTAAGCCAGTAATGTAAACAACATGTCATTAAGCCAGTAATGTAAACTACATGTCATTAAGCCAGTAATGTAAACTACATGTCATTAAGCCAGTAATGTAGACTACATGTCATTAAGCCAGTAATGTAAACTACTTGTCATTAAGCCAGTAATGTAAACTACATGTCATTAAGCCAGTAATGTAAACTACTTGTCATTGAGCCAGTAATGTAAACTACATGTCATTAAGCCAGTAATGTAAACTACATGTCATTAAGCCAGTAATGTAAACTACATTTCCTTAGGCCAATAATGTAAACTATGATGTGACACCTCGCTGTAGTTTTCTCAGACGGGAAATTAAGATAAGCAGTCATATATTCCACATGGCAGTCATTCTAACACGTCCTCTCGGAAGTGTAGTATCTGGAATTTAACAAAGAATTGAAAAGCGTTGGAACTGAATACATTTGATACCTGATGCTACTAAAATCAAGCGTCCAGAAAGACGCCCCCAGTGAATGTTTTGTACCTCTCTCTCTCTCTCTCTCTCTCTCTCTCTCTCTCTCTCTCTCTCTCTCTCTCTCTCTCTCTCTCTCTCTCTCTCTCTCTCTCTCTCTCTCTCTCTCTCTCTCTCTTTCTCTTTCTTTTCTTTCTCTCTCTCTCTCTCTCTCTCTCTCTCTCTCTCTCTCTCTCTCTCTCTCTCTCTCTCTACTCTCTCTCCAGCCCGCCTCCTCGTCTCCAGCACAACACACCCAGATCGCCTGAACAGATAGCCTTTTCAGATGGCGACAAAAGAAAAAAAAAATTTCCGACGAAGCTGATGAATATATTGTATCGCTCCCTCCTCCTCCTCCTCCTCCTCTTCCTCTTCCTCTTCCTCTTCCTCCCAAAAGCTGGAGTATCGACTCACGTAAGGACGTCAGCGATATACATATTTTCTTTTCATGCATGTTCACCGTATCCCGCGTTAGCGAGGTAGCGTTAAGAACAGAGGAGTGAGCCGTAGAGGGTATATCCTCACTTGGCCCACCTCTCCGTTCCTTCTTTTGGAAAATTATAAACGGGAGGGGAGGATTTCCAGCCCCACGCGCCTTCTACGACAAGCAGGGAACACATGGGAAATATTCTTTCTCCCTATCTCCAGGGGTAGATATCCCAGCGATATATATATATATATATATATATATATATATATATATATATATATATATATATCAAACCACCTCACACCACATATTGTCCTCAAACATTTCATTTCCAACACATCCACAACAGACTGCATACTTGCCCCTCTCTCCAAAACTCTTGCATTCAACTCCCTAACAACCCCATCCATAAACAAATTAAACAGTCACGGAGACATCACGCACCCCTGCCGCAAACCAACATTCACTGGGAACCTATCACTTTCCTCTCTTCCTACTCGTACACATACCTTACACCCTTGATAAAAACTTTTTATGCTTCTAGCAACTTATATATATATATCTTTTATATTAATTTATTACACTTATTACATACATACATATGTATATATGTATATATATATATGTATGTATATATATAAACGCCCACACACTCGCATATACATACCTATACATTTCAACATATACATACATATACATACACAGGCATATACATATATACACATGTACATATTCATACTTGCTGCCTTCATCCATCCCCATCGCCATCCCACCACACATGAAATGGCAACCCTATCATCCCACGCACATGAGGTAGCGCTAGGAAAAGACAACAAAGACCACATTTGTTCACACTCAGTCTCTAGATGTCATGTGTAAAGGACCAAAACCATGGCTCCCCTTCCACATCCAGGCCCCACAAAACTTTCCATGGCTTATCCCAGACGCTTCACATGCCCTGGTTCAATCCACTGACAGCATGTCCACCCCGGTATACCACATCATTCCAATTAACTTTATTCCTTGCACGCCTTTCACCCTCACCCTCGAGTAAGTAATGAAAGGGTAAGAAAGACGTGTGGTAATAAAAAGAGTGTGGTGAGAGAGCAGAAGAGGGTGTATTGAAATGGTTTGGCCACATGGAAAGAATGAGTGAGGAAAAATTGACAAAGAGGATACATGTATCAGAGGTGGAGGGAATGAGAAGTGGGAGACCAAATTGGAGGTGGAATGATGGAGTGAAAAAGATTTTGAGCAATTGGGGCCTGAACATACAGGAGGGTGAAAGGTGTGAAAGGGATAGAGTGAATTGGAACGATGTGGTATACTGGGTCAACGTGCTGTCATTGGATTAAACCAGGGCATGTGAAGTGTCTGGAGTAAACCATGGAAAGTTTTGTGGGGCCTGGATGTGGAAAGGGAGCTGTGTTTTTGGTGCATTACACTTGACAGCTAGAGACTGAGTGTGAACGAATGTGGGCTTTGTTGTCTTTTTCTAGCGCTACCTCGCACACTTTTGTGGGGGAGGTGGGTGTCACTTCGTATGTGGCGGGGTGGCAACGGGAATGGATGAAGGCAGCAAGTATGGATATGTATGTGTGTTTATATGTGTATGTCTGTTTAAGTATATACATGTTTATGTGGGTAGGTTGGGCCATTCTTTCGTCTGTTATCTTGCGCAACCTCACTAATGCAGGAGACAGCGACTCAGTATAATAATGATAATGATAATAATAATAATTATTATTATTATTTACTTCCCACGTATTCCCTGCATGTCGTAGAAGGCGACTAAAAGGGAAGGGAGCGGGGGGCTGGAAATCCTCCCCTCTCATTTTTTTTTTTAAATTTTCCAAAAGAAGGAACAGAGAAGGGGGCCATATGAGGATATTCCCTCAAAGGCCCAGTCCTCTGTTCTTAACGCTACCTCGCTAATGCGGGAAATGGCGAATAGTATGAAAAAAAAAAAAAAAAAAAAAAAAAATATATATATATATATATATATATATATATATATATATATATATATATATATACACACATATCTTGGTTTCTTCGCACTCTACCGATTATGCATCGAAATACATCATCTATTCATATATTCATAGATAACTCAGGACATCTTTGTATTAAAGTGGTTGTCTTACATCGAGCATCAGGGAGATGGTGGACTCCTTTGTACTTACAAGTTCTGTGACGAGACTGTGATACAGTGATACAGTGATACAGTGATACAGTGATACAGCCTCGCCAAAGATGACTTTTCTGCTCGAGGTGTAAACCCATCAAAGGCGGCGTCGGAGCCCGGTAACACCCACACTGAGATACAGAGGGGTATACGCATTTTTTCATAAAGTAAAATGTTGCGTACAGACTATGACACTACTTAGCCTAGATCAGGCAAGATGGCGCTGAGTAGCTATGAACGTTGTGTGTGTGTGTGTGTGTGTGTGTGTGTGTGTGTGTGTGTGTGTGTGTGCGTGTGTGTGCGCGCGCGCGCGTGCGCGTGTGCATGTAGAGGAGGAAAAAAGATGATAATGAAGAAGGGGAAAAAAGTTTTAACTTAACGGAAAGCAGATAATTTACATCATGAGAAACTTGTGGTCGGTAAAGATAAGACTCTCTCTCTCTCTCTCTCTCTCTCTCTCTCTCTCTCTCTCTCTCTCTCTCTCTCTCTCTCTCTCTCTCTCTCTCTCTCTCTCTCTCTCCCAAGATGCATCACTCTGGGAAATTCACGGTCGCTTTGTAAGTTCCCACCATTTCTTCTTTTTTTTTTTCCCCCCACAACCTCCTCCCTCCCTCACCCACCCAGGATTTAAGGCAGGGGAAAGGTTTATACCCAGCGTCAGCCAACTTACTCAGCAGAAACGGATAAACACTTCACATATTTCTCGGTGTAAAGTTATCCCTTAATTTTGTTGAATCCAGGAATATAAGTGACTATATATCACTCTCCTTTCCCGCTGCTGTAAGGGGATTAGTTCTGTGTCACAGTGTTCGTCCCCAGACTTAGTGCTCTTTGATTGCCTTTATCCTCTCAATCATCAGTCATCCTTACAACATATTAGATTTACTCAGTAGCCTTATACCCCTATGGAGTTTGTATACATTCATCTTTACCTCCGTTTCACTTTTGACGAACAGACAGTCGAGAAGGCATATTTTCTCCTTTTGCGATCCTCATTTGATTATATTTCACTCAAACATAACACATGTAGTCAGTTATAGCCACGAAATCAAAGACAGGCTTTGGCACTCTCCATATCCGCTGTTTTGCCCAGATGTTCCACGTTCGCTCATATGACCTGTCATTTCTCCCTGGCACGCCATACATACCAGTCACTCGTACTGTGTCTTCTAACCATCTAACCATACCAGTAACTCAACACAATTTCTTCTCTACTCATCGACTGTTCTCTTCTTCCTTTCTGGAGAGTCTCCTTAACCCCCCCCCCCCGTCTTTTAATCACCACATGACGCACGTAATATTACGTCTTTCGCACTCGACCTCGTAAACCATGACCCCCCGTCTTCCCATGCTTCCAATCGAACGTCTTTTCAAAATGATGACATGTAATCAGAACCCTTATATGTCTTTCCACATAGTCTGCACTGCCTAATGAGCCTTATTCACAGTATTCGCTCCGTATTCCATGTAAACACTCACTATCCATATCTTTGCCCCTCAAATACTTCCTGCATCTCTGATAATCTTTTTAGACGTATTAAACGATTTTCTTGTATCGTATATATATACGTAAATACGTAAATGGGGAGGTGATAACAAGTAGTGGTGATGTGAGAAGGAGATGGAATGAGTATTTTGAAGGTTTGTTGAATGTGTCTGATGACAGAGTGGCAGATATAGGGTGTTTTGGTCGAGGTGGTGTGCAAAGTGAGAGGGTTAGGGAAAATGATTTGGTAAACAGAGAAGAGGTAGTAAAAGCTTTGCGGAAGATGAAAGCCGGCAAGGCAGCAGGTTTGGATGGTATTGCAGTGGAATTTATTAAAAAAGGGGGTGACTGTATTGTTGACTGGTTGGTAAGGTTATTTAATGTATGTATGACTCACGGTGAGGTGCCTGAGGATTGGCGGAATGCTTGCATAGTGCCATTGTACAAAGGCAAAGGGGATAAAAGTGAGTACTCAAATTACAGAGGTATAAGTTTGTTGAGTATTCCTGGTAAATTATATGGGAGGGTATTGATTGAGAGGGTGAAGGCATGTACGGAGCATCAGATTGGGGAAGAGCAGTGTGGTTTCAGAAGTGGTAGAGGATGTGTGGATCAGGTGTTTGCTTTGAAGAATGTATGTGAGAAATACTTAGAAAAGCAAATGGATTTGTATGTAGCATTTATGGATCTGGAGAAGGCATATGATAGAGTTGATAGAGATGCTCTGTGGAAGGTATTAAGAATATATGGTGTGGGAGGCAAGTTGTTAGAAGCAGTGAAAAGTTTTTATCGAGGATGTAAGGCATGTGTACGTGTAGGAAGAGAGGAAAGTGATTGGTTCTCAGTGAATGTAGGTTTGCGGCAGGGGTGTGTGATGTCTCCATGGTTGTTTAATTTGTTTATGGATGGGGTTGTTAGGGAGGTAAATGCAAGAGTTTTGGAAAGAGGGGCAAGTATGAAGTCTGTTGGGGATGAGAGAGCTTGGGAAGTGAGTCAGTTGTTGTTCGCTGATGATACAGCGCTGGTGGCTGATTCATGTGAGAAACTGCAGAAGCTGGTGACTGAGTTTGGTAAAGTGTGTGGAAGAAGAAAGTTAAGAGTAAATGTGAATAAGAGCAAGGTTATTAGGTACAGTAGGGTTGAGGGTCAAGTCAATTGGGAGGTGAGTTTGAATGGAGAAAAACTGGAGGAAGTGAAGTGTTTTAGATATCTGGGAGTGGATCTGTCAGCGGATGGAACCATGGAAGCGGAAGTGGATCATAGGGTGGGGGAGGGGGCGAAAATTTTGGGAGCCTTGAAAAATGTGTGGAAGTCGAGAACATTATCTCGGAAAGCAAAAATGGGTATGTTTGAAGGAATAGTGGTTCCAACAATGTTGTATGGTTGCGAGGCGTGGGCTATGGATAGAGTTGTGCGCAGGAGGATGGATGTGCTGGAAATGAGATGTTTGAGGACAATGTGTGGTGTGAGGTGGTTTGATCGAGTAAGTAACGTAAGGGTAAGAGAGATGTGTGGAAATAAAAAGAGCGTGGTTGAGAGAGCAGAAGAGGGTGTTTTGAAATGGTTTGGGCACATGGAGAGAATGAGTGAGGAAAGATTGACCAAGAGGATATATGTGTCGGAGGTGGAGGGAACGAGGAGAAGAGGGAGACCAAATTGGAGGTGGAAAGATGGAGTGAAAAAGATTTTGTGTGATCGGGGCCTGAACATGCAGGAGGGTGTAAGGAGGGCAAGGAATAGAGTGAATTGGAGCAATGTGGTATACAGGGGTTGACGTGCTGTCAGTGGAGTGAATCAAGGCATGTGAGGCGTCTGGGGTGGACCATGGAAAGCTGTGTAGGTATGTATATTTGCGTGTGTGGACATGTGTATGTACATGTGTATGGGGGGGGGGGGGGCCATTTCTTTCGTCTGTTTCCTTGCGCTACCTCGCAAACGCGGGAGACAGCGACAAAGTATAAAAAAAAAAAAAAAAAAAAAAAAAAAAAAAAATATATATATATATATATATATATATATATATATATATATATATATATATATATATATATATATATATATATATATATGTATATATATATATATATATATATATATATATGTATATATATATATATATATATATATATATATCAACAAACACCTCCAGTGAGAGACTATTGCATGTATCTAACTCAACCACGAGTAAATAGATTCATAACACTGAATCTTTGATTCCGATTCATGATCCTTTGTTCCTCTGATTCTTCAAGGAGTGTCTGAGATCTCAAATTAAAAAAGAAAATATGCAAGCAACTTCTTCGTTATCAGTCGAGCGTACGCACCAAAGGATGTAGTAAAAATGTACCTTTCTGGTTACAAACGTACTTCCTATTTTCGTGTGTACAGTTCGAGAATGGGATTAAAAAAAAAGAATTTATTATTTTGATGTTATATCAGTTGCTCCTACCATAATCCTCACCTTCAAAATATATTTGATTAGTCCTCTGTTTTGGAAAAGAGAAAGCATAGAATTTCTATCAAAAGAACGAGGCAGAAAGTGAGTGCCATATAGAATTCATGTTCTTAAACTGGGCAAGAAATTAGCATCAAGTAACTTTATTTCATCGATGGAGATCCGGAGTGAAGGGTGACTGACCCTACTTAAGGTGGATCGCGTCCCCTTAAATATATGGAGTTGGTGTGTAGCGATGTTCTTGTGGTGAGGAGGATTGCTCACCGCGTGGATCAAGATGCTGTAGAGAGAGAGAAAGAGAGAGAGAGAGAGAGAGAGAGAGAGAGAGAGAGAGAGAGAGAGAGAGAGAGAGAGAGAGAATCTGAGGAGGAGGAGGTAGGCAGACACTCGAGGTCAATACTATCTATCTGTCTATCTATCCCTATCTATCTATCTTATCTATCACTCTCTATCTATCCATCTATGTATCTTTCCTTATAAAAATTGAGTAAAAAGAAATATAGATTCGCGCAACAACAAATGACTTCAAACCAAGGACCTGACATCCGTACGCCACCCTTGCTGACTTACAACTCACAGCCCGCTGAAGATAACCCAGCCACGGTGTCACAAAAGACGAAATATGCCACACTTGCGCACCGTCACGGCTCCGGGTAACCTGACCACATTTCACCTTCGCGCTGCGGTCGCTCCATCTTACTGCTGTGTTTGTGTTGCAGCATTTCGGGAAATGTTTTTTGGGTGTATGCAATCTAATTTCGATCCGGTCTTGTTTCTCTTTCACTTTATTCTGTCCGTTTTGTCCAGGAAACGAAAC
Source organism: Panulirus ornatus (assembly GCF_036320965.1). Classification (NCBI taxonomy): domain Eukaryota; kingdom Metazoa; phylum Arthropoda; class Malacostraca; order Decapoda; family Palinuridae; genus Panulirus; species Panulirus ornatus. The sequence continues at coordinate 51,214,781 of NC_092229.1, read as the reverse complement.
AGGTTTGGGTAGTTTACATTATGAAGAATTGACCTCGAGATGGCCAGAGAGCGATTGAACGTCATTTTGCAGACATGTAAGGGGGTGATGCTGTGTATATACCTGAGTCTTTTAAGTACAGGACAACTGAAGAATAGATATCTATTCACTGTCTTCATTGGTCGATCTTGCAGGTTGGGTCCTGACGAGTCCTATAATGATGAACAGAAGGATGATGTCAAGAACACAAAAAAGAGAGTGTGACCCTAGTTTGTCTAGGGAGTGTAGTTTCAGATGAGTGTACGTCTGGTGGAATGAAGAGTGGATTGAGCTGACGATGGTGTAGTGTATGATTGGTCGTCTCGGCGTGGGATTTGTGTATGTGGCATCTGCTGAGGAGGGAAGGATGTGTGAATACAGGGGACTGAAGTTATGGGATGGACTGAGCATTGTATTCCCGCGTGAAGGTCTGTGTGTGTGTGTGGGTAAGAAGCTGGCACTTATATATATATATGTATGTGAAAGCCATTATTTTTATCTTATATTTAGACAGTGCCATTTCAAATCGTCTTCCCTGAGAGAATATAGTTTACCTACTTGGATTAAAGCCTCCGTTGCTTCTTCAACGCCCTTCCCTATTTCACAGTCCTTTTAAAACCTTTCTCCTTATATTAGCCGCCTCCCTTGCCCCATATATATCACCCGTCAACATAAAACACAAATACTGCTGGTGCAAATCTTGGCTGCCTCGTTCATCACCCTTTCTCGTGGGGCATCTCTCCACCTGTGTGTGTGTGTGTGTGTGTGTGTGTGTGTGTGTGTGTGTGTGTGTGTGCGCGCGTGTGTGTCTGTGTGTATGTCGACCTTTTCCTTTAGACTGTTTCAGTCCATCAACTTTGTCTTACCACATGAGCGTGCGTGAGAGCTGTATCGAACACACACACACACACACACACACACACACACACACACACACACACACTGTGGGTGGTGTGTTCTATACCCCTTAGTTCTCCAAGACAGAGCCGCTGGTACGATGAACAACTAAGCAGCTTAATTTTACTTCATCAAGATAAATAAAAAAGAAGACAATGAGGCTTCAGGTGGTAGCGGAGGGCATAAATCACTTTGAAATATGTAGGGTAATTAAGCCAGGGGTATTTCTTTTTTAACTCCCTTCATCATAACGCGCCCTTTCATCCCCCCACCTTCTATTGCTCAGTGCCTTCCCAAGCTCAGTTGACTCCCTTCCTCTACTCATGCATGGCCTGTGTTGTTGAGATGGGGTAAAAGTTTCCCATCAAGGGAGGTGTACTGCCTGGCTGGTTAACTCTGCGATCCTCAGTTGGTTTCGTGGGTTTGTTAATGACCAAACGGTGTAGTTCTGTGTGTGGGGGAGGAGGAGGAAGGTCTTTGGACGTCCAGGGATGGGTTCTACTGCAGAGGGCCATGTGACCGAATACAAGGCATTAGAGGAATGCGGTGAGAGTTGATAAAAGACGTACGAAGGAAGGGGAGGAAATAGAAACGGAGAGAGGAAGAAGAGAGTTGAGGAAAAGTGATAAAGAGAAGGAATAAAACTGGAGGCGTGAGGAATTGTGGGAGAATCTAAGGAAGAAATGAAGCAAAGGTTAGAGCAACGTTGTATGGAGAGGGGAACAAAAGAGATGTTGTGAAAATGACGGGAATCTAACATTAGTTGTGAAAGTGGCAGGAAGCTAACATTTGTTGTGAAAATGGAAGATCGTGAAGTTGTAATGTGTGGTGGCGGGATACAAGATATGCATCAGGGAAGTGTAGCCTGAAGGAGAGAGACTGAGGATGAAGGAGACAGGCGGAGCAAATGCAAAGATTGTGAGAAGCGGGAGACATGGAGAACGAGAGGTGGAAAGATGTTTATTATAGATTTAAAATGAATACAGACACTATGAGAAATACTCTTAGCAGATTCGAAAGTCAAAGACGAAATGAGATGAATTTTCATGTAAATTAAACGTGATTCAAATTTTCTTCTGTCATCCAGTTCTTCGTGATCTGAGGGACGAATTTAACGATAAAGCAGTGAGTTTACAGTGACAATGAAAGTCAACATAAACTGCTGTCAAGTTGCCATCACACAACAGTAAGTTAGGGAATCTCGTGTGTGTGTGTGTGTGTGTGTGTGTGTGTGTGTGTGTGTGTGTGTGTGTGTGTGTGTGTGTGATCGATGCAGGGGAGACCACACAGTAAGGCTAATGGTCCTATTCCGTGACTCCTTAGTGCGCTGCCGTGCCATATGTCATGTACTGCGCAGGTCCGACGCTCTACCGAATGATACGTTGGAGACAGAGTCCTCGTCTGCGAAAAAAAGGAAAAGAAAATAAGGAACAGGTGTGACTTAAGGAAAACGTGTTGCAACACAGGAGGAGGAGATATATATATATAGAGTGAGGAACTGATGATGTCTTGATAGAAAAACCCAAAACTGTCAGCTATGATGAACCATCTCACGAGACAGACTATTATGACGGATGATAATTGCGGCCACTAATTATTCCTTATACTTAACAATTATGTAAATTAGCCATTAATTTGAATCGTGATCGAAGCATAAGTACCATCTACTGCGTCACTGGCATCTGGATTTGCATTAGTGGTATTGCTTTGCCTCCAGACTGATGGAAGACTATGGTGCCTCTTCTCCCTTCCAGATGTGTACCCCAGTGATCTGTCCTTCATGCTTACGCAAAAGTTATACGCCACCTCTCAACATACGCCAGCCTCTAGCATTCGCTCTCCTGTGATGTCAATCTCTTATGTCCCTACTTCAGATGAATTATCATCTTTTCCCAGAAAAACATGAAAGAAATGTATATATATAAACTCGTATGTTATATTTACCAAGAGGAAGAAAATGATATTGTTTGTTTCCTGTGGCTGTAAATCAAATTGGCTTCATTTCCCTCTAGGGTTAGACATGAGACTCAAGGACGTGTCTTTCCACTACTGACGGAGGGACGTAGTTAACCCTCAAATCTTCTCCTGATGGAGGTGTGGGTCTGGGACTCTGAGACCTCCTCCAGGCAGATGGGGTTCCTTCGTGTGACGTTCTCCTTCATGAGGAATCATGAGGGTTATCTCATGTCCACAGATCCTCCTCATGCCTTCCCTCAGAGTCCAGGGGGTGGTGGGGGTTAGTTTTGGCCACGTCCTCTGGAGAATTATGAAACAACAGGAAGGGGAGAGAGGGGGGAAATGGGAAAGGGGAAGGAAGGGCAAGAAAGAGGGCGGTGGGCAGGTAATGGACTAGACAGTGATGGTTCCCATTCTTCATATGGGCGAGAAGGATTTCCAGACTTAATGGAATGGGGGAGAAAGGCCTCTTGAACATCCTGGAGTCCCTGGACTGTCTCATACCATGACGTAGTTGAGGATTATGGAAAGACCAAATATTACGGTCTAGCCACATCAACTTACCGTGACTGGAAACCATGATATAAGGCATCATTTAAATCATGGCTTATTCGGTAATAGATTTTGGTTAATATTCTATGTTCAAGGTTCGTCCATCAGAAGATATTTATGGTGTGCTTATTTTGTGGTGTGTGTGTGTGTTTGTTGTCATTGTTACTAAAGAATAAGTGACTTGCTCATTGTTCTTGCTCCCATGGCCTATTTATTGCATAGTCCATAAGCCAGTCATCCAAGTCCAGACCTGATTACACATACCTTGAATGTCTTGTGTGTGAATCCTCATAACTTTCCAGATGTAAGAGGAGGCTAACACACCACACCACCCCTATATTGTCCAGTTGGCAGTACGTGTAGTCATGAACTGGACACCAATAGCTATCGATCATTGCAAAAAAAAAAACCTATAGCAGTCTTATGGTCTTCAGCGAACCAACATAAGAGACGTCAAGCACTATATATATATATATATATATATATATATATATATATATATATATATATATATATATATATTATATATCCATGCGTTGGCTCAGCCACTGTTCAGCTGCGAAGCCTCTCTAATCCCTATACGTGTGATCGTGGATTAACAGGTTTGCATTGGCTTTTAGAGTTCACTCCGACTATATATATATATATATATATATATATATATATATATATATATATATATATATATATATATATATATATACGTACTGCGCTACTGATGTGCTGTCAAAAAGAAAAATTACTAATTCATTAAGGGGTAACTTGTATAAAATTGTCACTGGTATTGATAGACATCGGCTCAACATTTATTCCTTTCTCGTGGCGACTGAATCTCATGAGGGTTCGTGTGGTTCTCATTCGATTCGTTTCGTTATGGTCTACGTCTTCGCTACGTGGGTGAAAAGATGTCATCTCCTTATCTTTTCGAGTCTGTATTAAGAGTTCTATAATACTTTTGAGGTTTTGTATTTGATATATCCGTCACAGTGATTCCTATATTGATGCATTTGTATCCTGTGTCCTATATCCTCTGATCCTACATATCATGTACTCTATAGGATCTCTAACTCCCTAATTCTGAAGGATCACAGAAGCATTTTAAGGATTTGGATTTGATTTGAAAATTTGATTATGTTGTTTTGAAAATCTAAGATGTCATTTCTTCTCTCTCTCTCTCTCTCTCTCTCTCTCTCTCTCTCTCTCTCTCTCTCTCTCTCTCTCTCTCTCTCTCTTCGCTGATCATGTAAGGAAAGGATGCCAAAGAGAATGTCTGTCTGTCTGTCTGTCTGTCTGTCTGTCTGAGTAAGAGAGAGAGAGAGAGAGAGAGAGAAGAGAGAGAGAGAGAGAGAGACGTTAGAAATGACAGAGAAATAAAATGAGAGAAGAGAGAGAGAGAGAGAGAGAGAGAGAGAGAGAGAGAGAGAGAGAGAGAGAGAGAGAGAGAGAGAGAGACACGGCTGAATCTGTGGCCCTGGAAACAGGAACGACCCTAATTTGGAACACAGGGTGTGGGTGGTTAACATTCGAGGAAGGAAGAGCGTATTCACATGTGGCTGCCTGATTTACATAATCCCACAATACCCTACTTGCCAAGCCGAGCTGCTCTTCCCTGTAATTTCCTCACAGGCGCTTAAGTGGCGAAAGACCTGAGCACAAACGACGCTCACTGTCAACCCCCGGAGTGATTGTACCCTAACTTCCGAGGTGCAACACGTCAGGGTGGGAGGGAAGAGAGGAGCAGAGCATCAACACGTCATAGAGGGAGGGAGGGGCAGAGCATCAACACGTCAGAGGGAGGGAGGGGCAGAGCATCAACACGTCAGAGGAAGAGAGGAACAGAGCATCAACACGTCAGAGGGAGGGAGGGGCAGAGCATCAACACGTCAGAGGGTGGGAGGGGCAGAGCATCAACACGTCAGAGGGTGGGAGGGGCAGAGCATCAACACGTCAGAGGGAGGGAGGGGCAGAGCATCAACACGTCAGAGGGAGGGAGGGGCAGAGCATCAACACGTCAGAGGGTGGGAGGGAAGGTGAGAGGCAGAGCATCAACACGTCAGAGGGAGAGAGAGGCAGAGCATCAACACGTCAGAGGGAGAGAGAGGCAGAGCATCAACACGTCAGAGGGAGGGAGAGGCAGAGCATCAACACGTCAGAGGGTGGGAGGGAAGAGAGGGGCAGAGCATCAACACGTCATATGACGAGCCTTCTTGTTTATCGTTTTGTAATCTCTTGTATCACTTTCTGCTTCCCTGGTTTTCTTTACAGCCTCTCTCTCTCTCTCTCTCTCTCTCTCTCTCTCTCTCTCTCTCTCTCTCTCTCTCTCTCTCTCTCTCTCTCTCTCTCTCTCTCTCTCTCTCCATTAAGCTCACAGTTCTATTCCTCTCGGCCCATTAAATACGCATGAGGGAATTCAATGAGTTCAGACTAG
>NC_092229.1:51188930-51201430 GCF_036320965.1 Panulirus ornatus | reverse complement strand
GTGACAAGAACTGAGGAAAAAAAGGAAAGATGAGGACCAGCTGGAGGAAAATGCTGTAAAATTTTAATAAGTTTGTAAAAAAAAAAAACTCGAACGTTTTCAAGCACGCGACTCAGGGAAGTGCAATGGTCCAGGTTCGTTTGTGTGAGGAAAACTCTTTTCAAGTGTAATGTAAAATTTTTCACACGTTTTCCTGTTTGTTGTTGGATGTAAGGGATGTTGAGAGGCCACTTGGCCAGAATTCTAACATCATACAGAAACTAGCAGAAGCTTGAGACTTGCAAACACAGCAAAAAAAAAAAAAAATATAATGAATTCGCTTCAGTTTTGTTCGAGTTCCAGTTTTCCAAAGTGAGATTTGAAGATGCTAATAAAGAGTGGGGTCAGAAGGAGGGAGACGTAGACATGATTGACAAAGGTTAATAGCTACATGATCGAGATGGAATGGGCTTAGAAAAAGAGTTGATCAAGGGATAGATGGATAGTACATAATGATATAGTGATACATGAATAGTAATTTAAAAGGTTTACGCGTGTTGAAAAGTTGTACAGAGAGACGAGACTGATGATAATCATGAAGGGAAACTATAGTAAACAAAGCTTTTCGTTTACATAAACCCCAATGGCTGTAAAGTGGTGGATGGTGTATGATCCTAAGCAACTGTAGTATGCGTGCTTAAGTCTATTTGGTGTAGTATCTGCCTAAGTCTGTTTGGTATGGTGTCAGGTGTGAGCAGATTTTAGGTTCTGGTGTTGACAGTCTTATCAAATCCTGGACGATAAACAGTACTATACCACTAACGATACGAAAACCACACGCGTACAAACCCCCTCACACACACACTTCGCTAAATCTACATAGTACGTCTTCATACTCTATACCCATCTTCTCTTCCTCCATTGACCAACCACTCGTATTTCCCTCTTCATCGACCAACAAGATGAATGGAAGTAGCTGGATGTAAGGAGAGATCAGAATCACACGAGAACTGATGTATACGGTAATGATACTTGTAGGTTTAAAAAGGGGGATATCGACGTATTGTCTGAAGGAGATTCGGTAGCATTAAGAGCAGCCACGATCGCCTGAGGACAAAAGACGATCGTGGAAGGGGATCAGATCAGATTCACGTAGAGTGAAGCTTTCTAAAGGGGTTCATAAGTACCAGAGATTGGCCAGTAAGAACACACCATTTAGGGCAATAAGACTTTAAATCTTTGCGTCACGAGGGATATTCGCTGACGTTTTTCACGTAATGTAACTGGCAAATATTCGCGTCACATGGAATATTCACTGACGTTTCTCCAGTAATGTAATCCGCCAGGTCTTTGCGTCACATGGGATATTCGCTAACGTTTTTCCAGTCATGTAATTTACAAATCTTCGTGTCACATGGGATATTCGCTACCTTTTTTCCAGTAATGTAATTCACAAATCTTCGTGTCACAGAGGATATTCGCTGACGTTTTTCCAGTAATGTAACTCACGCAAAACACGACACTTGTCCCGCACGACAGCGACGCTGGGCGGGAGCACACGAAACATGGCTAGTCTCATTATGTAACCTCGGAATGACGAAGGAAACATAGTACGATGTTTTATTTGCGACGTTATTAAACATCATTAACAATGAGCCACTCATTTTCCTAGTTGTGCCCGACCGTTGCTCCATCATCACAAGCACAGCAACAACGGGGTTGTGAACGTTATTCTCTCTCTCTCTCTCTCTCTCTCTCTCTCTCTCTCTCTCTCTCTCTCTCTCTCTCTCTCTCTCTCTCTCTCTCTCTCTCTCTCGTATATCTATGTCATATCTGCAAATATGAATACGCGCTCGCGTGGGCATACACACACACACACACACACACACACACACACACATACAATAGAGAGAGAGAGAGAGAGAGAGAGAGAGAGAGAGAGAGAGAGAGAGAGAGAGAGAGAGAGAGAATCTCCTCTCTTCGCCATGGTTAGGCCACCGTCCTCAGTGATGTAACTCCGGACGGGTCGTACTCACGCTACCTCAGCTTGGATGTGTAACTTGATGTACTATGAAGTACACAAGGCTGGCGAGGCCTCGTGTACCACAGGGAGTACGGTCAAAGAAGTCCCTCACTCCAGAGGAGTCCAAATTTCTCTGCCCCTGGAAGCAGCGCACATACCCTTGGACAGCAGGTGCCTTTTGGAAAAGGAGGGTCTAGGGCTACAACCAGGACCCCCATCTCTCTCTTTAAAAGGGTTCCTGGAGTAACTATGAACAGATTAATAGATAAATGTCATAGTGCGTTTGGACGGTTGTCATGTAGTTTCCTATGCATGAGACGTTTTTTTTCCCCTGGAGGTAATAAAGACATTTGGAATGAAATATGTGTGGCCTGCTTGACGCATTATTCCTTCGAGCTAAAAGCAGGTAAGGGACCAATTTACACTGCCGTGACTGAGGTCTTGTGAAAAGAAAAAGAAAGGAAAAAGGAAAAGGAAAAAGGAAAAAGAAAAAAAAGGAAATAAAAGTAAGCATGATAACCCTGGGTCAGACAGATAAATTATCTTGAATTATATTGTTCATGACTGGGCATATGTTTTTCTCCAAAGGATTTTTCACGCATTCCTATTTATGTTAGTGTACAACATTGCGTTAATCTCTCGAGCTGTATGGCACGACCCTTCAGCACGACGGTACGGCCTTTAAGTATGACGGTACGACCCTTGAGTACGTCGGTGCGGCTCTTGAGCACGGCGGTACGACCCTTGAACACGACGGTACGACCCTTGACCACGGCGGTATGGCTCTTGAGCACGACGGTATGACCCTCGAGCACGACGGTACGACCCTTGAGCACGACGGTACGACCCTTGAGCACGACGGTACGACTCTTGAGCATAACGGTACGACGGCCCTACCATTTTTGACCATTCCCATCAGAGTCAAATTAGAGGTCAGGGGAGACCTGGATACAGAAAAGAAACAAGGAAGGAATCAATTGATCAAAATTATTCATTTACCTTTCGAAACACGAGGAAATTTCTCAGCAAATAGAGCTAACTCTTTTCAGAAAAAGCGAAAGCAGAGTCATTAACAGCGAGCAGGTTTGTGAGTAGGGACAGAAAGGAGGTGAGGAACGAGAACGGTATGAGTGAGAGGGACAACATGCTCGTAATAGATCCAATCAGGGATCAAAAACAGAGGAACGTCGGTGGAAAAAGATGGAACACAGAGGTGACGAATTCACGTCGAGCGTATAGGTTCGAATCCTGGTTTCGATGGTTTGGAAGATGAAGACCAGGATTTGAGAGCAGAGTCGAAGCAATGAACTGGTGGTTTGCTGGGAGCAGAGGACACACACACACTCTCTAACCCTCCCTCACCCAGGAGCTCAGCGAACCTCCTCCATCCCCACACACACGCGTGTATATGCATATATATATATATGTATATATATATATATATATATATATATATATATATATATATATATATATATATATATATATATATATATATATATATATTCAAAGAGAACCAAAATAGACGAATTGCACCACTTATTTCTTCCTAAATCAGAACCTCATCCTTTTCGAGGAACAACACATTTTCTTTTGAGGGAATACGACCCATTAAGGGCAGCGGGAAGCGTTGTGGAGTTGGACGTGTTCAGAGCGGTTGCAGCTGTGTTTTGCCAGAGGGACTTAGAGGGAACGCATTTGGTCGCAACTCGGCGAAAGCAGTTATTAATCTTACCCAGCACACGGTGTTGCGTCACTCCCATTTCCTTAGTGGATGAGGAGATAGATGCATTTAATTCTTCAAGTACGTCAGTAAGGGTTGGTATCTCTACCTACGTACACACCTACCTACCTACCCTCTTGCCCTAAGAACTTTTATAGAGCTCACACAGCGCTCAGGAAGCCGGCCACGTCCACCAGGAGGGACCACAGGTCATAAAGTGAATAGTGATTTGCTTCTTTGTGTGTGTGTGTGTGTGTGTGTGTGTGTCTACCGCTACCAACAGCTTCGTCCCACGTAAGAGCAATGCTTAGGAATAACATGGTTTGCTGATGTTGTCGCTGCGTCCATGTTTCACGAAATCCCTCGATTACCAACAGCCGGGAAGAACACTTGTCAAAGCACTTTGGGTGTTTTCAGACACTCTTAAGATGTTCCGTTCATGGCGCTACTCACGGTGAGGTGAAGAGTCTGCTTTCTGGTGCCTTCACGAACACCAAATGGACGTTTCTCTATGAAGCTTCACTTCCCTCAAACACTCGTTCATTGCGGTAGTCAAAGAATCCCCTAAAAGAACATTATAAAGCGCAATGGATCAAAGAATCTCCTAAAAGGACATTCGAAGCGCATTCGAAAACGAGAACTGTTTCATTGTGTTAGTTCAGTGAGTCACTTGAAATGCGTTGAACGATACTGGAATTCGTATCCTTTGTTGCAGAAGGAGTCTCCTGGTTACAATGCCACACAAAGCCCAATACATATATATGTATATATGTATATATATATAATCTCTCTGCATCGCAGTTCGGTCTTGTAAGCCTCTTATGCTGATGGTGATTCGTGATGAGCGAGCACCGAAACTGATGAAAAGAAAATAGGTGTGGCTGCTGGAAACAACGAGGAAACACTCTCTCTCTCTCTCTCTTTCTTTCTTTCTTTCTCTCTCTCTCTCTCTCTCTCTCTCTCTCTCTCTCTCTCTCTCTCTCTCTCTCTCTCTCTCTCTCTCAAGAAAATGCTGCTTTACATAATAACCACATAGAGGAAAACTAGTCATCTATAATATAAACTTTTGTAGACTAAATCCCCTCTAGGCGGTGGTGGAGCAGTTAACTGTTTGGTAAAGGATGATTTAAGGGATAACTATGGAAAGCCACAGCTTGTTCTCCAGCGAGAAACCTGACACTTTAGGGAAAACGCACGACGACCAGCCTCCAATCACCTCATACCATGAGGGTAATGTAACCCATGAGAGATCTGTCCTTAATGGTCGAACTACCCACCTTCCTCAAAATGCTTGTGATGCGCTGGCCTCCCACCTCCCAGTGCTTGCGATGCGTTCAAGCACGGACTTGTGGCCGTACCTCAGAGAAAAAATCCAGATGAACTAACCATACTTATATACTTAACTCGTCTCTGCCCTATTTTACCCAACCACAACCCCCAAGTGGAGGTAAGTACCTTAAGGGGAGGGTGGTAATTTGGCTGATAATGAAATGGAAGCAAGGAAACTGTGCTCGAGTGTTGCGTGCGACTCGCCGGTGCGTGAAATACTTTCCCGTGCTTGAGGGAGTTTCTGTTGCATGAAATTTGCAGGTACATGTGCTGCCCGCTGAGGGGTGAGGACCTGATCGTGAAGCGTAAAAGCTGGTCTTGCATGAGAGAGTTGTTGATACGTGAGAATTGCTTCACATGTGTATGGTTCTTAGTCATATGTGTGTGGCACCTCCATCTGTCTTTGTACATCTGCAGCAGTTGTCTTTGTATAGCTTCAGGAGTTGTCTTTGTATAGCTCCTGCAGTTGTCTTTGTATAGCTCCTGCAATTGTCTTTGTATAGCTCCAGGAGTTGTCTTTGTATAGCTCCAGGAGTTGTCTTTGTATAGCTCCTGCAGTTGTCTTTGTATAGCTCCAGAAGTTGTCTTTGTATAGCTCCAGAAGTTGTCTTTGTATAGCTCCTGCAGTTGTCTTTGTATAGCTCCTGCAGCTGTCTTTGTATAGTTCCTGCAGGTGTCTTTGTATAGACCCTGCAGCTGTGTTTGTGCAGCTCCTGCAGTTAGCTTAGAGCAACTTTTGTTTTTGTGTTTATGTTGCTCCGTCACATCAACTGCAGGAAAAGTTATAATTTCAAGAGTGCGAAAAATAAAGGAATTTAATCCAATATATCTCGTTAGAATTTATAGGGAATGTCTACATGATCTCCTTTGGATTTCCCGTATCTGTAAGAACAAACGAGCATCAGGCGAGCTGTTATTCCCTCTCATTGTAACTGATACACAAGCGCTGACAGACCTTATCTTCACACGTAGCGGCGATGGAAATCGGACATTCCAAATAATACATATGATTCTGAGATGAAGTACATTTATGAATAATATCCCTGACGTCTCTAGTATGATAACTTCAGTCGCTTATAAACAATAATTGGTTCATACTTTGCTTGGATCTGGGTTGTACGCGGGCGTATATGGGACACAGGTAACATAAGGTTCGTTGGCCCTTTCATACAATCTACCTGGTATACTCGATAGACATTATACACACACACACACACACACACACGTACGTGTTCGGCGTTGGATCGTTCCCATCAAGGACTTACCCAGATCAAACACGTGAATCCATTGAACACGAGGCACACCTGTTCCTCCAAACAGACTCTTTGTTAAGACCCTCCACCCCCAACAACACGGATCTGTACACAACATACTCGAAAGAGGAAAGAGGATCCAGATGTCCCCCTGCCTATCAGACAGACACACTTACCCTAAAGGAGACGGTCAGTTTGGAATCTCATCCTCCAACGTAGCAATAGACAGCTTTCACATTTTCCTCTTCTACACAAAGACCAGCGAGGGCATAAAGCGAGAACCTCTGACACCATGGCGACAGGGAAATGCCTTACCATTATAGAATGACAGGTATTCCAAAGCCCGAGGAACAGATAGCCACTGTAGTTTGAGAGATATTGTATATTGTATCAAAAGGCCACATCCCAAGGCCTTCATCCTAATTGGAGAAGAGATATCAGCCGGTACAAAGAAAAGGACGTCTGCCACACAAGACCAGACATCCCAGCTTGAGACGTGATATTGTTTATTGTCCTTGTGTGACTGTATTGAACGAGTGCAAGGCCAGAACACACACTCACTCTTCGTTATATACCTTCCGTGTCTGTTATAACGCCACGGGCAGCTAGATGCTCGAATTATAAAGATCTTATTAGTTACGATTTGTATATATATATATATATATATTATATATATATATATAAAATAATATATATAATTTTAATATATATATATTTTATATATAATATATTTATAGAAAAAGAGAAAGAGAGAGAGAGAGAGAGAGAAAGAGAGAGAGAGACAGACAGACAGAGAGAAGAGACAGAGAGAAAGAGAGAGAGAGAGCTCTCAAGCAGGAATGCACACACTGAAACGAGCCGGATTTAACAGTGCTGGAATGAACCGGATTTATAGTATAAACGTGCCCCCCCCCCCAATTTCGGGTTTTTAAGTAGTCTCTTTAAAATTTTAAGAAACAGTAATTACCAAAAAAAAAGTGAATCAAAATTTTGCTTTAAAACCATATTTGTTTTTTTTTTTTTTTGGGGTTTGTATTCTTGTACTTATATCTGCATTACTCGTCAACAGATATAGAAAATGTATCAATCTTTTGTAAACAAAGATCGTTTCGAAGAGAAATAATCTTTCTCTGGATATCAAACTCTTGAGCCAAAGGGAAAGGGGACCAAAAGGGGTTTTTTTGGGCCCCTTTCGAGTCAGGGGACCAGACTTCGAAAGCTTGGGTTCAAATTTTGGGTTCAGGAGTATTTTGGACCAGACTCTGAAAGCTTAGGTCAAGTGGATTCAGAGAACCACTCGTCAGACGTAAAGAGTTTAAGGTAAGGGGAAACCCGAAAAAAGCTTGGATCAAGGGGAAACCCCAAACAGACCCACTGACCGGTTTAAAGGGGGGAAAAAGGGGCCCCAAAAAAAAAATTTTGGGTCAAGGGGAACCCCCCAGAGCCACTGACCAAAAACCCGGGAAAAAAGCTTAGGTAAAAGTGGGCCCCCAAACACCCCAGGGCCCCCCCAACCTGCCCCAAAAACCCAGAAAAAGCTTGGGTCCAAGGGAAAAGAGCCCCCCAACCGGTTTACGGGGAACCAGAACCAGAAAAAAACCTTGGGGGTCAAGTGGCCCCACACACGTCCCCGCCTTGGTCTTCCCCCACCAGGGACATTTTCTGTGAAAAACGCAACACGGGTTGCATGCAGTAGGGGGGGGGCACCTGTTTCTCGGGTTTCGCCCTCATCCCAAAGTGAAAACCTGATTTTTAAAAACCAGGGTTTAAAAATGACACTAATGGGATTTGCATTCTCAAATGGCTTGTGACCCCCCCAAACCCCCAGCTCATTGTGGTGATTCCTCCCCCAAAGCAGATGTTCATTTAAAATTTGTATTTAAACCCCTTTCCCGAGCGAAAGGGTCCCCTTCTGCCCTTGAGCACGACAGTAAGGGCCTTCGTATTTCAACCCTTCGAGCTTCCCGGGCCCTTAAGCAGACAGAAAAGGGCCCTTCCCTTTAAACGAAAAGGGGGGGGGCGACCCTATGAAATATGGTGTCCTGGCCTTTGACCTAATCGTCAAGGGGGTTAAGTAAAGGGAAACCAAGGGCCTAACGGCCTTTCCCTTTCATCGCCAAAAAAAAGTTTTTTCCAAAAGGGGGCCCTGGCTTGCAATAAAGGGAAAAAAAACCCCAGCCCTTTTTTAAGGGTTCTGGTGAACTAACTGTGTTCCAGTACCCACGAAATAAAAAGGGCGAGGCGTTGTTGTGGGCTAAGGGGGTAAGATAAGCAGGTGCTTGAGAGAGCCTTAGAGCAAGATAGAAAGGGTGTATACGAAGAGGGACATTAGTCTGTGTGAGGGTATGAGGCTCACGGAGTGGTGGAGGATATCCAGTTGGATATCTGTGTGAGGGATAGGGTTTACGGAGTTGGGGGGAGGATATCCAGTTTTGGGTAGGGGGGGAGAGGAGGGGGTTGGGGTCCTTTAAAGTGGGGGGGCAGAGGGAGAGCAAAAGGGGCGGAGTGGGTTGGGGGGAAAAAAGGAATTTTTGGGGAAATGCGGTGCTGAGGGGGGGGGAGAGCGTGAGGGAGGGGAAAAAGAGGCCCAGGGAAAAAAAAAAAAAAAGGGGGGGAGGGGGAGTAAAAAGGGGAGTCTGAACCCTGGGGAGGGATGACGATGAAATGAGGATTTTTTCGGCTTTTCGTGCCTTGGGGTGAACTGACATAACTCTTGGGCGCATTTCACACACACACACACACACACACACACACACACACACACACACACAGGCAAAAGGTGAGAGTCTGGGGAAGAGAGAAAGAAAGAAAGAAAGAAAGAAAGAAAGATAGATAGATAGAATTAAACCAACATTTGATAGTCAAATTTAAAAAATATATATATAAAAAATAAAAAAATATTTTATTAATATATATATAAAATATATATATATATATATAAAAATAAAAAATAAAAACCCCCCACCCAAACAATTCTCTCCACATTTTTCGTGACGCAAATGCTAAATAGGAACTGCCTTTTCCTTCTCTTCCGTAGGACGAGCTCTTTATCCAGCTCAAGATATCCTGCTAAGCCTTTTGTTCCCAGACAGGATGGACTGCACAATAGGGCTCTCCCAGCTTTTTTTTTTTTTTTGTGTTTCCTAAGGCCCGGGGGAAGACCCCCCCCTTTTAAATTATTTTTCCCCTTTCTATTTAATTTCCCTTTTTATCATGACTGGGGTTTTATACTCAGGGGAGAGGAAAGGGTTTTAATCGCCTATTTTTGAGTCGTCCCAAAATCTTTCCCAAAACCGTTTTCAATCATTTTATTAGAGGGTCTTTTTTTTTTATTGGATAATCCCTATGATGGAAACCGTTTTTGTTCGTTCCCGGGACGGTAATTTTCTTTTCCCTTTTATTTTCTGGAAAATTTATTTTTATTCTTTTTATTCAGTATTTTCATCTTTTATTTTTTGACTCCCCTTTTGTTTTTCACGTTAGGGGGTTTTTTGCTTCGCCCGTAATTCCCAGAATCCCACCAGTGGCGATTTTGTGGTTTTTGAAGGGGGGAAAAAAAAGGAAAATACCCCAAAAGGAAAACCCCCCCAAGGGAAAAACCCCTTTTTTTTTTTCCAAGTTTAATACAGAAACCCTCCTTTTCTCGTTCTCTCCTCTAACCCCCTTTTTCCCCTCCTTTTTCTTCCCCTCTCCCTCTATATATATTAAATATAAATATATATTTTAAAATATATATATTATATATATGTATATATAAAAATATTTTATTCACCTGTCAAAACCCAGTATCCCAAAACCCCCATCCCATCTATCCCCCAAAGGGTCCCATTTTACCTATATATCTATCGCCCAAACCTTCTATTTAAACTACCCATTATCGCCTACCATCCTATCTATCACCCCGATGGTTTTTTTGTTTGCCCTTTTTTGTGTGTTTGTGTGTGTTTTGGTGTATGGGGTTAAAAGCCCCTCCTCGTCGGGCCCCCAGTAAAAGAGAGGGATCAGAGAACCCCCGGACACCCAGCCCTGAAGGCCCCTTTGGGGAAAAAGAGGAGAGAAAAAGGGAGAGAGAAAAGGAGGAGAGAGAGAGGAGAGAAGAGAGGAGGAGAGAGAGTCATCCATCCCTTATTATACCTTAAGTTTGACTCTTGCTTCTTCCCCCACCCCACTGTCTGAATGACCAAAGTTCCAAGATTCCTTAACTTTGGCGGTTTCCACACGCCAAACGCCAAATAGGGGTGCCCATTATCTACCCTTGAAATCCTCCCTCACTCTAATGGAATCATTCTCTTATCACAGTCCGCATTCTGGCACGGTTTCTCCCTTCCCCTCCACGCCCGGAGGAGCGTCTTGCCAGTCTGCCTCCTCTCTACTTTGTCAGAACTCGACATTTTCCCCTTTTCAAGTCTCCGAAAAAATTTTGGGGGGGTTTTTGGGGAAAAAAAAGTTAAAAAACCGTCTCCCCTGAATAAAGGAAAGTTTTGTACCTTCTTCAAGAGGGAGGGGGGGAAGGAGAAGGGGGGGGGGGGGGGGGTGCTGAGGGGGGGGAGGGGGAGGGGGTGTGCCATTTATTCGTAAAATGGTGTCGGGGTTGGGGGGGAAAGCCCCCGATTTTCTTTCTCTCTCTCTTTTCCCCTCCTTTTCTTTCTCCTCTCTCCCTTTCCCTTTCCTTTCCCCCCTCTTTCCCCTCTCTCCTCTCCTCTTGCCTCTTTTTCTTATTCTTCCTTTTCTTCCTTTTTCCCCTCCCCTCTTTCATTCTTCTCCCCCTCCCTTTTTAAAAAAATTTCCCCCTCCTTCCACTCTTCCTCCTCCTCCTCCTCCTCCTCCTCCTCTTCTTCTTCGTGTTCACATCCTCAACATAAACTTTACGAACGACCACGCATCCCTGCTCATGTCCACGGCTTCGTCTTGATGGCATATACGAACTACCCCGCATCCTGCCATTTTCCACGGCTTCGTCTAGATGGCATATACGAACTACCACCATCCCGCTCATGTCCACGGCTTCGTCTAGATGGCATATACGAACTACACCATCCCCGCTCATGTCCACGGCTTCGCTTGAGGGATATACGAACTACCCGCTCCCTGCCATGTCCACCTTCGCTTGATGGCATATACGAACTACCACGCATCCCTGCTCATGTCCACGGCTTCGTCTTGATGGCATATACGAACTACCACGCATCCCTGCTCATGTCCACGGCTTCGTCTTGATGGCATATACATATTACATACCTTTCCCTCATGCGATTATATTCCTGACGGACAAGACATCCTCTCCATGGCCACCATAACGCCATTGCCTTGTCACGTCCTCTGGAACCCGTTTTGGTTATGATTACTACATAGTCCAGTTTCCCCTCCTGTCTCTTGTACTTCGTCTTCTCCGTGGTCACTATAGTTCCTCTCCAGGGTCGTGACTCCTGCAACAACTGCATCACCACGATACTTATCCCCTCCAGTGTCCATGTCTTCTCCGTCTTCTCCACGACCATTGATTGTGAGTTGATTGTTAAGTAAAGCGTTTGGAAACCATCACAAGGAGACTTAGAGTGTCGATGATATCAAAACATACCTTCAAAGAAACTATAGCATATAGCGGTGTACTATATATATATATATATATATATATATATATATATATATATATATATATATATATATATATATATATATATGCGACTGATATGTTGTTATATGGTCAATGACAACTGTTAGAAATTAAGGGACTTAAAGAAAAAGATTATGGACTCTGTATACTTGTTTATCTCTTAGTGTCAGTTACGCAACGTAGAGTTGAATCAAACAGCTGTCGCTTCGAATCCCATGTCTCTCTCCTCCGCTTCTGCCACATCCCCTGGCATCAGTGAGCATCGAGTACGGTGCAGTCAGAGGAGACGACTCCAACAGCCGACGAAGGTATGATTGGCTCTAATTCAAAGTCGTTTAACTCGCCTCTCTCTCTCCTGCTCCGCCTATGAGACCTTTCATTACCCCCTCCGGTTCATTTCCCACTATTATGTCATCTTCGAGTATAAACCGTGGGGTATTATGGTTCCGAATCCGTCCGTCTCCGGGGGGGGACATGGGCGCGAGGAGAAATGAACCATCGCGCAATCACTGATAATGAAAGAGGGGGCGCCCCCCCTGCCCCCCCATCCCCCAGCCGTGGAGGGACTTAACAAAAGGC
>NC_092229.1:51163930-51183930 GCF_036320965.1 Panulirus ornatus | reverse complement strand
ATATATCCAAGCCTAAGTCCCTACGGTAGGATAAACTGCTGGATTGACTGTGGGCTGATTCCCCGCGACCAGGATTCGAACCGACACAAACTCGACCGACCACCTCCCTGAGCGGCCCGTGAAAATGCGTCACAGTCTGCAAGACTAACTAACCTCCATACACCACGGAGGTCTACGTTATCCCTTGTTATACTAAGATTTCCGACCTTCAGATAGTCCCATGTGTGCATGTACGTATCTTGGAGGTTCATTAACCTTGGCGGGGAGTTCTGCTGGTCCAATCAGCGAAAACCACAGTAGCAGGTATCTTGAAAAACCAATTTTTCTTTTATTATATATACGACGGTGAATGAGAATAGTCTGTTGATCAATGACGATTCGCGAGTAATTATGATTTTTCTTTTCTCTCTCTGGCGAAACTATTCTTAATTTCCGTAATTTCTAGGTTGGGACAAGTTTTCTCAATGTCTTCTATTTGATTTTCTTTTTTTCTTTTTAGCCTCGTTCGATTTTACATACGATTCTGGTCGTGAAGGAGGAAGGGGAGTGGGGGAGGAGGGAGATGAGAGAGAGAGAGAGAGAGAGAGAGAGAGAGAGAGAGAGAGAGAGAGAGAGAGAGAGACAGACAGACAGACAGACAGACAAAGAGAAAGAGAGAGGCAGAGATACAGAAGGAAAAAGAGATAAGAGAGAGAGAGAGAGAGAGAGAGAGAGAGAGAGAGAGAGAGAGAGAGAGAGAGAGAGAGAGAGAGAAGACGTCGCGCTATTATTATGTAACAGAAATACGCGGGACGTGCCGACATTTCTTTTTTTCTCTTTTTTTTTGGAGAGGGGCTTCGTGGAAGGAGTGGAGTGGGGGGGGAGAGGGGGTTGTTACGGATCCCGGGCCGGGGGCGCGCGCGCGCGCGTGCACGCCCCCCTAACCCTGCCTTAACAGGAGACACTAACGGTCCATAGCAGGGGGGTATAATTAGTACATGCTCCTCCAATTAGTCAAATTGATATCCCGTACGACGCGTCTGTGGCATCTACGTTGAATCTTCCCTCTATATGTATGTATGATCAAGATACCTCTGTAATGCGTGTTATGTACCTTACAGCAACCAGGAGGGGAGAGAGAGAGAGAGAGAGAGAGAGAGAGAGAGAGAGAGAGAGAGAGAGAGCCATGAAATGGCATAGCAGACTAGCGGGGGAAGGAGTGGGGGGGGGGCCCTCTCGTGGTTGAGCTGTCTCGCGTAATTATCATTGACAATGCCGCCTCCGCTGTAATTACCGGCCATATTGCCCCAGCTGGTGTTGGCTAGGCCTCTAATGCCCGTGATATATTGTTTGTTGTCTTAATCCTAATTTCAGACGGGGATACGAAGGCTGGGGGGGGTAGGTGGGGGGGTACTGCTTACAGCCATTTGGACGTTTTGTTTGTGTGTGTGTGTGTGTGTGTGTGTGTGTCTGTGTCTGTGTTACCCCTCTCTTACTTACCCCTATATATATATATATATATATATATATATATATATATATATATATATATATATATATATATATATATATACACACACAAACCCATACGTACACCATAGACTCACGTTCTTCATATATATTTTCACTCTCTAATGATCACAGTTTAAAGCAACCATCGGTTTAAAACCAGTTCAGGAACTGGCTCATCATACTCTCAAACTAGTGTTAAATGAGCACCTTTAAATCCCACCTTCTGTGAGCTTAGAAGATGACAACGTCACATGATTACTGTGTGACCTTTGGCAACTCAAGGGTGGGCCACTTTGATACCTCTTTCTTTCCCTAAACCCCGAAGCTTTTGGAACTCGCTACCCTTTCCTGTCTTTCGTCACAGTTGTTATGTTTCTGATCGAAAAGGCAGGTTTTCCTTCTCCTCCAAAGTTCTTACGATTTCATCCCCAGTCTCCCATATCTCCCTTTCATTAACCCTCTTCATAATTCACTTAAGTCTTGGCCTCACTTTGGACTTTTCTCCGCGCCTGCGGCTCCCGGCGTAAACAAAATATGACCTCATTGACACCTGTCATCACCTTTACTTCACTTATACATAGCTCACTACACAATCCCTCAAACCTCTGTTGATGGGATGAGATTCAGTTCAGTACCCTCGAAGATCTCAAAGACAAAGCATTTCGTTCATGTAGAATTATATATCTGGTTCTCTGGGTAAGCCACCAGGGTACAATATCATTCAGTGATTTATAGCTTCTCTATGCAATCAAGCGACTCAGAACGTTATGTATGCATAGCGGCCAACACTGCTGCCTGTGGCTCAGACATCTGTGTATGAGTGGTTACTCCCAGTGGGGTCTGGCCACCGTGAAATATACACACACACTGGAAACGGGACAAGGTAGTTCTCTCACAGTGAGGCGCAGTGGTTAACGACAAGATGATAAGTTCTGTTTCGTCTCTCAAGCCATCTGTTTGCTCTCCAAAGCTTACGAAACTAATTTCAGTGTTGTCTAAGATGTTCTGTTATCAAAAACAACTTCCAAAAACACCCAGTGGTCTGCTGTGGTCTGTTACGCCCTAGATATCCAAAAACACCCAGTAGTCTGCTGTGGTCTGTTACGCCCTAGATATTCCCATGTATTCAGGAAGATTTGGCAACTGCTATATGACTTCATCTTCGCTCGCAGTTGCTCAGACACAACACACAGCAGTAACGAATGCATAAGAGAATCATTGAACTTTTGTGAATGAAAAGTTTATTGATTGAAAAAAGTTCTTATATTGCTTCCCGGATCATAGGTACTCCATAACCTATCAACCAAAGATACAAATATTCAACATCAATATCCATTTAAAGTTAGGGTACAAACATTATAGAGTTTCTTCCCCCAAATAGAAGTACTGAATATTAGCACAAACCACAGTCAAACTTCGTTAGTGCAATGACGTACATACGCCTTCAAAAAATTGGGTTGGGCAAACATTCCCTCACCTCGAGTAATTACGGAACGAAAGAACAGAAGCAATAAAATACAGTATATATATATATATATGTATCCACAATAACTCGTTTTCCTTCATCCCAGGTTTTAAAGATGTCCATCCCAAACACAAATAATGCCAGAGTACAATACATTTCAGTACAGTACATCAGTACAGTACATCAGTACAGAACATCAGTACAGTACATCATTAAGTACACCTGCATGTACATCAGTTCAGTACATCAGTACAGTACATCAGTACAGCACATAAATACAGTACATCATTAAGTACACCTGCATGTACATCAGTTCAGTACATCAGTACAGTACATCAGTACAGCACATAAATACAGTACATCATTAAGTACACCTGCATGTACATCAGTTCAGTACATCAGTACAGTACATCAGTACAGCACATAAATACAGTACATCATTAAGTACACCTGCATGTACATCAGTTCAGTACATCAGTACAGTACATCAGTACAGCACATAAATACAGTACATCATTAAGTACACCTGCATGTACATCAGTACAGTATATCAGTACAGTACATCATTACAGTACATCAGTACGGTAAATATAGTAGACACAGAAGCCAGAAGTATAACCCAGATAGCAGGCAAAAAGTAACCCCTTTTCATTATATCCCACAAAACTCCATGTTTGCTTTACTCTAGTGATGCATGGTGTGGTTTTTTTCCTTCCTTCCATTCTCTCTTTTTTTTCCCCCTGCTGGCCATGTTGCTGCAAGAGAGAGTGAGTGAAGGGCGAGGAGAGAGAGAGAGAGAGAGAGAGAGAGAGAGAGAGAGAGAGAGAGAGAGAGAGAGAGAGAGAGAGAGAGAGAACCGGCGCTCTCTCCTCACCACTTCTATCTGAAAGAGAAATTTATATATTTATCAGATAACCTCTCTATAGATCAATGGGCCATCTGTTATCAGCTCTTGCCACCTCATGCGTCATGCAGTGACATCCCTAATGCCATACCACACGTCACACAGCCATGCTCTTGAGAGAAGTAAATCCCAAATATCAAAAAAAAGGAAAATGTCCATAGTCCAGATATCTTTGGAGTCTGATTAACCATAAGCTTTGGGGTAGAGCGTGACCAGATTCTAAGGTCTTCAAACGGGGCTGTAAATATTTGAGCTCTGGACCACGCACACGCAAGCACAAATTCCCCCTTTGGGATGGTTAAAGCCACTACTGCTCCAATTACGACAGTTGCTCAGCCGTAAAAGATCTTGAGTACAAGATTCAGAAGACCTGGATGTAGTAGTATTGGACGAGGAGGGTCTTCGTGTATACAGCTGGGGGGGAGGTCTTCCTCTTCTTCGATGGTGGGGGGTCTTTGTCTTCATCGCTGTCGAAGGTCTTCCTCTCCATCGCTGGCAGGGGGGGTCTTGCTCTCTATCGCAGGCGGAGACCGCGCGTGTATATCGCTGGCGGAAATAAACATTTCCGTACACCGCTGAGGCAAGAACACAAGTCGTAGAAATGGCTGGAAATTGGGAGTAGCTTCTTACTCAACCCTTGACACCCTACACCCTACACCCCCTCATAGCCAGGCTGGCCACCTCGATGTGTCATTATACAGGCCTCCCTCCATACAGGCGTTCGTAAAGACTTCAAATAACGCTACACTGACCCATATCAGCAGTGGTATATGACGCAGCTTAGCATGCGTACGGCCGCTATGTCATACCATTAAGCTAATCTTTTTTTTCTTCTGCCCTGAGAATCGTTAAGGCTGGAAAAGGATACTTTTGTGTCGAGTTATGTAGAGGCGAGCCTCAAGCTGCTATCATATGATCTGACGGTAATATAACACTGGTTTAGTCTCTTCTCTCACATCTCTTTATGTGAGTAGAATACATAACATGTATAATGTATGAACACTCATATAACGAGCTGGGAAAGAATTATACATAACGTGTATAAAGTATAACATGAAATAGGATCCTCGAGACTTTAATTCACTTACAGTCTCACATACGGAGTATATCACATACTGGGTATATCACATCCTGAGTACAACACATATTGAGTATATCACATACTGGGTATATCACATCCTGAGTACAACACATATTGAGTATATCACATACTGGGTATATCACATCCTGAGTACAACACATACTGAGTATATCATATACTGGGTATATCACATCCTGAGTACAACACATACTGAGTATATCACATACTGGGTATATCACATCCTGAGTACATCAAATATGAGTACATCACATACTGGGTATATCACATCCTGAGTACATCAAATATGAGTACATCACATGCTGAGTATATCACATCCTGAGTACAACACATATTGAGTATATCACATACTGGGTATATCACATCCTGAGTACAACACATATTGAGTATATCACATACTGGGTATATCACATCCTGAGTACAACACATATTGAGTATATCACATACTGGGTATATCACATCCTGAGTACAACACATATTGAGTATATCACATACTGGGTATATCACATCCTGAGTACAACACATATTGAGTATATCACATACTGGGTATATCACATCCTGAGTACAACACATATTGAGTATATCACATACTGGGTATATCACATCCTGAGTACAACACATATTGAGTATATCACATACTGGGTATATCACATCCTGAGTACAACACATATTGAGTATATCACATACTGGGTATATCACATCCTGAGTACAACACATATTGAGTATATCACATACTGGGTATATCACATCCTGAGTACAACACATATTGAGTATATCACATACTGGGTATATCACATCCTGAGTACAACACATATTGAGTATATCACATACTGGGTATATCACATCCTGAGTACAACACATATTGAGTATATCACATACTGGGTATATCACATCCTGAGTACAACACATATTGAGTATATCACATACTGGGTATATCACATCCTGAGTACAACACATATTGAGTATATCACATACTGGGTATATCACATCCTGAGTACAACACATATTGAGTATATCACATACTGGGTATATCACATCCTGAGTACAACACATATTGAGTATATCACATACTGGGTATATCACATCCTGAGTACAACACATATTGAGTATATCACATACTGGGTATATCACATCCTGAGTACAACACATATTGAGTATATCACATACTGGGTATATCACATCCTGAGTACAACACATATTGAGTATATCACATACTGGGTATATCACATCCTGAGTACAACACATATTGAGTATATCACATACTGGGTATATCACATCCTGAGTACAACACATATTGAGTATATCACATACTGGGTATATCACATCCTGAGTACAACACATATTGAGTATATCACATACTGGGTATATCACATCCTGAGTACAACACATATTGAGTATATCACATACTGGGTATATCACATCCTGAGTACAACACATATTGAGTATATCACATACTGGGTATATCACATCCTGAGTACAACACATATTGAGTATATCACATACTGGGTATATCACATCCTGAGTACAACACATATTGAGTATATCACATACTGGGTATATCACATCCTGAGTACAACACATATTGAGTATATCACATACTGGGTATATCACATCCTGAGTACAACACATATTGAGTATATCACATACTGGGTATATCACATCCTGAGTACAACACATATTGAGTATATCACATACTGGGTATATCACATCCTGAGTACAACACATATTGAGTATATCACATACTGGGTATATCACATCCTGAGTACAACACATATTGAGTATATCACATACTGGGTATATCACATCCTGAGTACAACACATATTGAGTATATCACATACTGGGTATATCACATCCTGAGTACAACACATATTGAGTATATCACATACTGGGTATATCACATCCTGAGTACAACACATATTGAGTATATCACATACTGGGTATATCACATCCTGAGTACAACACATATTGAGTATATCACATACTGGGTATATCACATCCTGAGTACAACACATATTGAGTATATCACATACTGGGTATATCACATCCTGAGTACAACACATATTGAGTATATCACATACTGGGTATATCACATCCTGAGTACAACACATATTGAGTATATCACATACTGGGTATATCACATCCTGAGTACAACACATATTGAGTATATCACATACTGGGTATATCACATCCTGAGTACAACACATATTGAGTATATCACATACTGGGTATATCACATCCTGAGTACAACACATATTGAGTATATCACATACTGGGTATATCACATCCTGAGTACAACACATATTGAGTATATCACATACTGGGTATATCACATCCTGAGTACAACACATATTGAGTATATCACATACTGGGTATATCACATCCTGAGTACAACACATATTGAGTATATCACATACTGGGTATATCACATCCTGAGTACAACACATATTGAGTATATCACATACTGGGTATATCACATCCTGAGTACAACACATATTGAGTATATCACATACTGGGTATATCACATCCTGAGTACAACACATATTGAGTATATCACATACTGGGTATATCACATCCTGAGTACAACACATATTGAGTATATCACATACTGGGTATATCACATCCTGAGTACAACACATATTGAGTATATCACATACTGGGTATATCACATCCTGAGTACAACACATATTGAGTATATCACATACTGGGTATATCACATCCTGAGTACAACACATATTGAGTATATCACATACTGGGTATATCACATCCTGAGTACAACACATATTGAGTATATCACATACTGGGTATATCACATCCTGAGTACAACACATATTGAGTATATCACATACTGGGTATATCACATCCTGAGTACAACACATATTGAGTATATCACATACTGGGTATATCACATCCTGAGTACAACACATATTGAGTATATCACATACTGGGTATATCACATCCTGAGTACAACACATATTGAGTATATCACATACTGGGTATATCACATCCTGAGTACAACACATATTGAGTATATCACATACTGGGTATATCACATCCTGAGTACAACACATATTGAGTATATCACATACTGGGTATATCACATCCTGAGTACAACACATATTGAGTATATCACATACTGGGTATATCACATCCTGAGTACAACACATATTGAGTATATCACATACTGGGTATATCACATCCTGAGTACAACACATATTGAGTATATCACATACTGGGTATATCACATCCTGAGTACAACACATATTGAGTATATCACATACTGGGTATATCACATCCTGAGTACAACACATATTGAGTATATCACATACTGGGTATATCACATCCTGAGTACAACACATATTGAGTATATCACATACTGGGTATATCACATCCTGAGTACAACACATATTGAGTATATCACATACTGGGTATATCACATCCTGAGTACAACACATATTGAGTATATCACATACTGGGTATATCACATCCTGAGTACAACACATATTGAGTATATCACATACTGGGTATATCACATCCTGAGTACAACACATATTGAGTATATCACATACTGGGTATATCACATCCTGAGTACAACACATATTGAGTATATCACATACTGGGTATATCACATCCTGAGTACAACACATATTGAGTATATCACATACTGGGTATATCACATCCTGAGTACAACACATATTGAGTATATCACATACTGGGTATATCACATCCTGAGTACAACACATATTGAGTATATCACATACTGGGTATATCACATCCTGAGTACAACACATATTGAGTATATCACATACTGGGTATATCACATCCTGAGTACAACACATATTGAGTATATCACATACTGGGTATATCACATCCTGAGTACAACACATATTGAGTATATCACATACTGGGTATATCACATCCTGAGTACAACACATATTGAGTATATCACATACTGGGTATATCACATCCTGAGTACAACACATATTGAGTATATCACATACTGGGTATATCACATCCTGAGTACAACACATATTGAGTATATCACATACTGGGTATATCACATCCTGAGTACAACACATATTGAGTATATCACATACTGGGTATATCACATCCTGAGTACAACACATATTGAGTATATCACATACTGGGTATATCACATCCTGAGTACAACACATATTGAGTATATCACATACTGGGTATATCACATCCTGAGTACAACACATATTGAGTATATCACATACTGGGTATATCACATCCTGAGTACAACACATATTGAGTATATCACATACTGGGTATATCACATCCTGAGTACAACACATATTGAGTATATCACATACTGGGTATATCACATCCTGAGTACAACACATATTGAGTATATCACATACTGGGTATATCACATCCTGAGTACAACACATATTGAGTATATCACATACTGGGTATATCACATCCTGAGTACAACACATATTGAGTATATCACATACTGGGTATATCACATCCTGAGTACAACACATATTGAGTATATCACATACTGGGTATATCACATCCTGAGTACAACACATATTGAGTATATCACATACTGGGTATATCACATCCTGAGTACAACACATATTGAGTATATCACATACTGGGTATATCACATCCTGAGTACAACACATATTGAGTATATCACATACTGGGTATATCACATCATTTGGGGGAAATGGCTTAATTTGCCCGGCTTTGTGGAGGCAGTAACCAGGCGCTGTAAAAGTCGCGAGAATGTTCTCGAAAAAGTGGTGGATGGTTTTGGTACGAACAGTTGCCATACTTTGATATGTATATATATATATGGGTAAGCCCCATTCCTCATCCTGCGGCAGATGGGCATCCATTCCCAAGGTGATGGAGGAGCCACAGCAAACCTCCTTACCCCCTTCACCTTGTGGCAGTCAACAAACCCATGATGACCTTGTGGTCGTCAGGAACCCAATTCCTTGACCTTGTGCCTCGCCGGTAAAGACCAAACCATTCCCATACCACATATACCACAAAGTGGGGTTGCACCTGTGGTTGAACCAAAGGGGGAGCTATATGACCCCCCTTCCACCACACCACCACACTTCGAAGTCACGGTGGCCAATGGAGGAGGCGTCGCCATCGTCCCTCCTTCCCTCCTTCCCTCCTTCTCCAGAGCAGGTCTTGAGAGGCAGCGATACTCTGGATTAAGATCGTACATTCCACTCACGTTCCAAGTTTAATTAAAAACTGGAAAATCCTCGGCGGAGTGAATGAGAACCTTCAACCAAGTAAGAGCTGAGGTGGTGGTCTCAGGGAATCCCCCCTCCCCCCCCCTCCCCCCCATCTCCTCACCAAAGTCTTCGGGCGATCCATTCACTGAAATACTGTAATGGCGCGTCAAAGTTAATTACGTATAATAACCGCTAATGAGTTAATCTCGAGAATATTTCCGGTGTCCAGCTCAAGCCAGAGGCAAGAAATAACGAGAGGAAGAGAAGAAGAAGAAACTGTAACTTGTGTCTTTTCTTTTGTGAAGTCATTTCTACGAGAGGTTCCACCACGAAGGTTGACAATATACTCTAGGAGGTGAAGACGAATTTTTCGTTCTGTAGATAAGTGGGTCAAGGAAAGGATATGAAAGTACATGAAGTGTTCACGTCAATGGATGTTAGTGGAGAGAGAGGTTGTAGTCTGGACTATGAGGTTTGGTTGTGCTGGTGAGGCATGTTGTGGATGGTGAGGTGTGGTTGTGTTGGTAAAGGTAAGGTTGTAATGGATTGTGAAATGTGGTTTCGTTGGTGGATATTGAAGGAGGGGAAGGTTGTAGAGAATTGTGGGCTGTGGTTGTGATGGTGGAGTGAAAAGACACTTTCAACGAGGCTGTATCATCGTTAATAGATAAATGGGAGTAGATGATTCTCGTCTAGAAACTTTTCGCTCCAAAGGAATCCATCGTTTCTCTGCTCCTGATTGGAGCCCCATCCTCGAAGCTGCAGGGCTCCATTGAAAGAGATTCTGTCGTTGTATGATAATAACAGCAATAACATATGTTGACATCTATACACGTATATGTTAAACATTTATGTTTGGACTGAGCCTAAGCTGGTACTTCAGCTTGAGCTAAAGCTGATGATGGGAATGAGAGTCAAGAACTTGATTTCAGCTTGAGCTAACGCTTGAGCTGATAGTACTAAGGAAAGGGAGAGGAACTTAGTGTTAACTTGACTGACGTATGTGTTTAAGGTAGACTGAGAGATGAGTGGGAACATCGCGTAAGCTGGAGAATGAGTGACGTTCTGATGACGTTCTGATGACGTTCATTTGACATCCTTCTGCCGTTCTGAGTGACGTTCTTCTGCCGTTCTTCTGCCGTTCTTCTGCCGTTCTGAGCGATGTTTTTCTGGTGCTCAGGAGGCGGACTTGCACTATAGGTGATGGGACCGTGGTAGCTGCTTGGGTCCTTGTCTAACAGAAGAACTATGAATAAAAGACTGATTTAGGATCCAGGAAGATCCCGAGGAGTTTCGAAACCTCAACACGTAATATCACAAAGGTTCAGGACATCTGCTCCTTCCTCTGATCCAGACCTATGGACTTTTCCCTCCTCGTTGCACCTCGAGAGACGGTGGATGGAGACTTGAAAGACTAACTTCCATACTCCAGTCTTCGGGTTCTTCAAGCATCAGACTTGACTCGTGTGTGGCTGAAGGTGTTTCTGATGAATTGATCTGATTATATGGTTAGATTCGTTGATTCGTGTGTTGCTGAAGGTATCTATGATTAAACGATCACATCATCTGGTTATGTTCGTGGCTTAAAGTAATTCTATAAATGAATTTCTTTTTCCTATACTCATCCTTTCATATGCAAAGGTTTATACATATACATATACGGCATTACGGTATAATATATATGGAATTATTTCGATATATTTCATATGAATGGTATGAATGGTATCATTTAATCACGGGTAATGATAATTGTTTATCATATAGCAGACATTTAGACTATAGGTGTCCAACGCTGATTACGGAAGGAAATGTATACAATCATCATTTACATCAGCATAATTCATATCGCCATTAATTCAAAGGATTATAACTGAAAGCTGTTCCAGCTGATCCCAATATTCCAATATTGATGGGCCTCCCGTGGTGTAGCTGTTAGCGTTCCTGATCGTGATGCATTCACAGGCCGTCCGGGGTCGAGCACATAGGTTCGAATCCTAGTTGCGGCAGTTGGTCCACAGTCAATCCAGCTGTTCATCCATCCCTAATGGGAACCTATCTCAGGATGCTAAATATATATATATATATATATATATATATATATATATATATATATATATATATATATATATATGCAAGTATGTGTGTGTATGTGTATATGTGTGTGTGTGTGTGTGTGTGTGTGTGTGTGTTGTGTAAATAATATCATAACCCCATTATATCATAACCCTTTCTTATGGGGTACCTGCAGCCAGCTTTGTAGCTGCACTACAATCAGAAGCAGGGTTATTGTGGAATCCTTTGAAACAAGACTTTTCCCGAAAAGATTGTAAACCTTCACTCGTCAACAGATGATCATGCACAAGCAAGATAGAGAATCATACAGCTAGAGTCTAGAAGGTACATACTGGTAGAGTCTAGAAGCTAAAACAATAAAGCAAGAGAAAAAAAATTAAGGATGAAATTAGGGGATGGTTAGAAATGCAAAATTCGCAGCCAGAAAGTAACTCGAGGCCACAAAAAAGTTTCGGGAGGTCTCGTAAAACTTTTTCCCCCCGCAGCAACTCTTTCTATTTTCTATTCCCGTATTTACCTCTCGTCAACAGACTTGACCGAGGCTATGAAACAGGCGCGAAAAAAAAAAGTTCCCATGAGAGGAGCAAAGGGGTGAAGCGAATGTGGTATAAGAATGGGGTATGGACCATAATGGCCTTAGACGGTGGGGGGAAAAATGGATGTTAAATGAAAAAGAGAAGAGTATGGATGGATAGAAACGATGTGATATACAGGGGGCGACGTTCTTTCAGTAGATTGAACTAGGGCATATGAAGCGACCAGGAGGAGATCATGGATAAGATCTGTGTGGCCTAGCAGAGGCTATGGTTTCTATACATTGCACATGCACATGCGCTACATTGCTCACGCGGGAAACGGCAAGCAAAATTGAAAAAAATAAGAATATGTGAAATATAGAAAATAGAGCATATTCGGGGCTGTGAGAAGTGAGTGAAAATATAATTCTGTGGAGAATTCTACAGTCAGAAACAGCTCTACTTTGTAAAGGTGTGTATATATATATATATATATATATATATATATATATATATATATATATATATATATATATATATATATATATATATAAGACGCTGAGGAAGATGCCGTATCAAAGAACCAAGTGTCATGGTACCCTGAGAGGTGAGGGAGAGCGTCATGCCAAAGCGTCATTGTATCATGAGGTGAGGTGAAAGACACCTTCGACTCTGAAGAGGATGACCGTCTCTCTAGCGGGAGAGACTATCTCTCCATGGTAAAGGTGGTTTATCTCTCTCTCTCTCTCTCTCTCTCTCTCTCTCTCTCTCTCTCTCTCTCTCTCTCTCTCTCTCTCTCTCTGGCAAGGGACTGACGCTATCTCCCCGGGTAATTCCCCTGAATTATCATCCCCATTGAAGGCACCAGAAACCGACTCCAGAGGAACTGCTTCCACAACGAGAGTCGCAGGTTCGTTGGAGAAGGAGAGGTAAGGGCGGGAGGGGATGGTGCTTCAACTTGCGACAGGGATACGTTCCTGGACATGCTGCGTCGCAGTTTGAAGCGTCGTTACGCTTAGCATCGTAACTCGGAGCATCGTAACTCGAAAAGTCGTGAATCAAACCGTCGCAACTCGAAAAGTCGTAACTGGAGGCCTCCTGTTCCATGTTCTCCTCTGCTCTCTGTCTACACATTCCACTGTCTCCGTCCTACCTCCCCAGTGAATATCTGCTCTTTCCATCCGTCTATGTACAGTCTAAACCCATCTCTCTACCCCACCCACCTACCTTCTGTCTTGCTTCCCACAGTCTGTCTAACCTGCACCAACCGTCCGTCCAGACGAATGTTTCACAAAAGGATACGATGCTATATCTACGTTTCACAAAAGGATACGATGCTATGGCTATGTTTCACAAAAGGATACGATGCTATATCTACGTTTCACAAAAGGATACGATGCTATATCTACGTTTCACAAAAGGATACGATGCTATAGCTATGTTTCACAAAAAAGATACCATAACAGATGCAGCACTTTAGCTACATAACAAAATATATCATAGATACGACAATCTATCTGCTCTTCAGTAAAATCATCATAATAGATACGACACTTTATCCACGTTTCACAAAAAAAAGATATCATAAATACGATACTTTATCCGTGTTCCATAAAAAGATATCGTCACAAACACGATTACTATATCTGTGTCTCTCAAAAAAAATATTTACATGTATATATATCATAATAGATTACGACATTTTAGCTGTGTAATACAAACATTATGACAACGGGACTGAAACCTTAGCTGTTTTCCCTGAAATTCTTAACATTCGAAATCTTAGCTGTGCTCCCGAAATTCATAAAGTTTGAAATCTTATCAGTTTTCCCCTAATATTCGTAAAAAAAAAAAAGAATTCACAGACACGAAACAGCGACTGGAAAACACAAACACACCTGCTGCTGTTGCTGTTGCTGCCAGACGAACGCGTATGTAATTAGCTGAATTCACCAGTGTCAGGTTGCCCCCGTCTGTTACGACTTAGGGTAATTAAATCAATCTGGCTGAGGCGTTTAATTGGAGGAGACCAACCCACCTAACACCCCCCACCCCCGGGAGGTAGTTTAGATGACCTACTGAATGCCTACTCGACGTGGAGAAGTTTTAAACGACAGGATGGTAGTGCAATGGAACAAGCTATATACTGGGAAATAAATTGTCGACAACGAGCCGGGGGGGAGTTTTAGTTGACAGGATGGCAGTGCAGTAGGACAGAGGTCTATCCTGGGAAATAAGTTGTCGACGACCAAGGAGGAGTTTTAGACTACAGGATGGCAGTGCAGTAGGACAGAGGTCTATCCTGGGAAATAAGTTGTCGACGACCAAGGAGGAGTTTTAGACTACAGGATGGCAGCGCAGTAGGGCAGGGTCTGTACTGAGAAGAAAATAGATCTTCGACGACTCAGAGAAGTAGTTTTAGATACCAGGATGGTAGCGCAATGGGACAGGCAACGTACTGGGAATAAGTTATCCATATATGAAGGACAGGCAAGCTAAGGATAAAGATAGATAAGATAGACACAGCAAGAAAGATGAAAGAAGATAAATATCATCTGTGTGAATAAATGAGGTGATTGAATAAAGAATAAGTGACAAGGTGTTGTGTCGTAGGAAAAACATGGGAAGGACTAAATAGGATTTTCGTGTGTGTGTGCGTGAGAGAGAGAGAGAGAGAGAGAGAGAGAGAGAGAGAGAGAGAGAGAGAGAGAGAGAGAGAGAGAGGAAAAGAGAGAGAGGGTTCTATCGCCCAT
Source organism: Panulirus ornatus (assembly GCF_036320965.1). Lineage (NCBI taxonomy): Eukaryota > Metazoa > Arthropoda > Malacostraca > Decapoda > Palinuridae > Panulirus > Panulirus ornatus. The sequence continues at coordinate 51,168,404 of NC_092229.1, read as the reverse complement.
CCCGGAGGGAGACAACGGGTGAACAGGTCCTCTTCGTGCACACAGAATTGCCTTGAGAGAGGGGTCAGGGGGTCAGAGGTCACACACACACACACACACACACACACACACACACACACGAAAAAAAAATACATATATGTACTGGAAATCTCTGTCGTCCCTGAATAGCAGGAGATCACGAAGTCCCAGATTCCACTTCTATTGGAAAATGATGGCGAAGGGAGTTGAAAAAACAAAAAAATGGGACACACGTCCTCTTTTTTCCCCTCCCCTCCTCCACGCCCCTTTCAACCAACACCTTTTTTTGGCCTGTATGTGGTGGTGTGAGAGAGGAAATGAGTGGGCTCTCCCTGTTGGTCTGGGAGAGGTAGTGAGAGGGTTAAAAAAAAAAAAAAAAAGATGGGTGATTTTTAAACTCTTAGTTTGGATGGTGTGTTAAAGAACACAGGTGCAAGGCCAGCTAACGAATTACGCCCCCGTTATCAACCACCTCGTTAGGAACTTCGCTACTGACCTCGTCACACCAGTCTCTAACAACCCTATCAACTACCTCATTCATTCATAGTCAAACACACGAACTCCCTCACCAAAATAACCCTCATTAAACTGACATATCCTCACTAACTATAGGTCATCATGCTATCGGTGTTGTTAGAACACACACACACACACACACACACACACACACACACACACACACACACACACACACACACACACACACACACACAAATCAGCAACAAGGACAGATCCACAGGCAACATTCCCCACCTCACTCACAACCACAACCTGACCCATACGACCTTGCGGGCAAATCACTTCATCATCAGCGTTGTTTTACAAACCCTGTGAGATGAGTAACCATCAGTGACCTCGTTTACAAACCAACCAACAACTTTAACGACTTCCTTAAGCAGTACGTACCTCACCAGCAAATCACAAGTGAGTGTCTCGCTAACAATCCCGGTGTAACAACATTACCAACAACCTTACTCACAACCTTCCATGGCAACATTACCCAAAAACCTGAACGAAGAGAAGTTCATCAGTAACCTCAACCAATTGCCTTTAGAAAGAAAGAGAAAGAGATTCTCTCTCTCTCTCTCTCTCTCTCTCTCTCTCTCTCTCTCTCTCTCTCTCTCTCTCTCTCTCTCTCTCTCTCTCTCTCTCTGTATCTCTCTCTCTCTCTGTATCTCTCTCTCTGTATCTCTCTCTCTCTCTCTCTCTCTCTCTCTCTCTCTCTCTCTCTCTCTCTCTCTCTCTCTCTCTCTCTCTCTCTCTCTCTCTCTCTCTCTCTCTCTCTCTCTCTTCCTACTCTCAGCTTGCGAAAGAGCTTCACCGACTGGCGTTCTCTGGGCCCCGCACAGCCTCCTCATCAGGAGCCAGCAAAGCAAGGAAGAAAGTGAAGGCACTCGACACGTAAGGAGCTGCCCCCCAGCTTAAATGATATCAGGTCCTGGGATCTCCAGCACTGAGCCAAAGAACCTTCCTCGCCTCTTAAGATCCTCTGTGTAGCGCGTTCGAACGCCTCGAAGGCAAAAGAAAAAGAGAGAGATAGGAGACGGTTTTCATATCTCCTTTTTTTTTTTTCTTTTCGTGAATAAGAAATGTACTACGGGCGGTTTTTTTTGGGGGGTTTTTTTGGCGTTTTTTTATTTTTCTTGAATAAGTAATGTACTACGAGCGTTTTTTTTCTTTCTTTCTTTCTTTCTTTCTTTCCCCAAGATGTGCTTTGCCTCAATGTGGACTTATGAAGAAAGACGTATCTATCTCCAGACACTGCTTCATGGCCAGATAGATGACGGTCGTGTTCCACGGAAGAGGTACCTTCCTACCTTGGAAATATCCTCACTTGTTCCTCATTTACTTCATTACGTCTTCGAGAACAAGGTCTTTTAAAAAAGAAAAAAAAGAACTCCGTGATCTATCCTCAGACCTTCCTACCCCCATAAACCTCTAAGTCTTTTTATTCAAACACCCGCAACAACATCAAAAAAAAACCTGCAACATTGGGTTGAGCTGAGCTATCAAAACAACGAACACAGTTGCATGAAATTGTTTGAATATTTTCATGCCGCGTATCATTCCATTTGCTTAACATTCCTCTCTCTCCCTCCCTCCCTCCCTTCCCCACCCGCTCTCCAACACAACCTCCACCACCAATGCATCATTCCCCCCCCCCCCAACACACACATACACACACACACACCTCTCGACACGAGTGGGGAAGTGGGGTTGGGTTGGGGATTCACGAGTGTGGGTTCGGTCGAGTGGGGTGCGGTGGGGTGGGTAGGTGAGACGCTGTGTGTGGCAAGTACATTACCTGACGAAGCGAAATGTTTAAATGGGGTAAACGCTGGGTCCTGGACAAGTGCATTAGCGATTCCCCCGACCCCTTGTCAAACACCAGTAAGCAGGCACTCGCAGGTCAACGCAAAATATTAATACATTAAAAGAAAAAAAAATGGTTTATTTATTCTCCGGTGATTACCAGTATTTTGTGGCTAGTGGGTGGACACTGATGAGAGAGAGAGAGAGAGAGAGAGAGAGAGAGAGAGAGAGAGAGAGAGAGAGAGAGAGAGAGAGAGAGAGTGAGGGGGGGGAATCTATCAACTGCCTGTTATTTATATTTTGTTCTTGTGTCTCCCCTGTTGATGTGATTATTACACGAAAGTGCACCTGGGAATCTATCGCCTTTCATTTCCCCGTGGACTCATAGGAATATATATATATATATATATATATATATATATATATATATATATATATATATATATATATATATATATATATATATAAAGGTAGATTATAACAACAGTTGTAGCTGAGCTCTACATAAAGTTAAGGTATATATCAATTGTCAAACCCCTTTGAAACATCATTGTTATCTTTTGAACAATGATACGTTAGCTTTGTATGCATTTCAGAGAAATAGACACACGAACTGCCTTTGGTTGGTTGTTTGCCTGGGAGGTAGATAAAGGATGAGGAATGGAACGTACACACACACACACACACACACACACACACACACACACACACTTCACCAATGACTGTGATCGTATATAGTGGAGAAAGAAAACGGGTTCGCTAAAGAATTTCCTTTTGGTCCAGCGTCTGAAACGAGAGACACGTTAGTCGTATTCTGTGATACTTCATTCTCCCGAGGCCACACTACGTACCAGACGGATGGATAGTAGGATAGGTAAATGGAAGGAAGGAGAGAAAATTCTCAATATATTTCAACATAAATCTTTATCCTCTATGTTCTTTGTAAGATGAATATGATATTAGTTATCTAAAAGTAATATGTAACTTTTAAATGAATCGTCAGTTGGTAGCTTAGAGGCGGAATCAGCTGCTGTTATTTGCAGATGACACGGTTCTGGTGGCCTTCGCGAAAGAGGAGGAACTCCAGACGTTGGGATCATAAGCTTCGGAAAGGGTGTGAGAAGGCAGATGGCGGAGAGTGAAAGTGTGTAATGCCAAGGTAGATGCATCGGGTGGATGACACACGATGCTTTTAGTTGAAATGGGGACAGCCCGGAGGAGAAGGAGGCGTCTTTGAGACATCTGGGAGTGATAGTGGTAGTGGACGGAGCCACTGAGCTTCAACTGAGTCATAGGTTGCAAGAGAGAGATAAGATCCTGGACGTATTGGCGTGTGCAAGAGTACAGAGTTTATTAGGGAAGATATACGTATGTTTGGAGGGGTTTAGGAGTCTCGTTGGCGATGCATGGATAAGAGTCTTGGGTCTTGACTCCAAGAAGGAAGGATGAGAGTGGATGTGGTTGGGAAGAAACTGGTAGTATTTGACGGATGTATTGCAGGGAGTTTTGAGGACGTAAAGCTGCCGGAACTCCTTAGAAATAGAATAGGGAGTCCAGAGGTTGTATGGGTAGAAATTATATACTTATCGTAAAGGTAATTTCATATCAATTACATAATGGTCGAGAGATTTTACTAAGAAAAAGAGCACGCTCATTAGAGTGTTAGGTGCAATGAATAATGACTAGTGTAATCACGGAATGAAATACATGGAAAATCGCGTTATTAAACAAAAAACAAAAGCTGTTTTGAATCCCAGCTCGTAAAGAATAAATAAAGAGGCAGCCTAGGAGATATATTGCATAATATCTTACACAACTGCAGTCGTTAAAGCCTCCTAGACTGCCCAGGTCTCGCCAAATTTGTGTCTGGTAGAGACACGTGTGTTATACATGGACTGAACTCCATATGAACTCCACACTTAAGTCTGCGAGGGGTTTAATCGTCCCTGATGCTTTCCTCCTCCTCCTCCTCCTCCTCTTCCTCCCAGGTCTCCTACTCCGATCCTTGCCAAGCAGAACCCTCCACCTCGACGCCCTTCCCATCCTTCATGGAAGGACATAATACGCCCTCCTGGACGACATGCTGTTTGATGTGTCGCAGAAAGGGAAGTGGAGGCTGTATGTCATCGTATCAGTACTTTGT
>NC_092229.1:51158930-51161430 GCF_036320965.1 Panulirus ornatus | reverse complement strand
TCTCCCCCTCATGATGTGATCATTACACGAAAGTACGCTTGGGAACTTACCGTGTTTTATTTCCCCTTGGATAAAAAGGAATATATATATGTATATATATATATATATATATATATATATATATATATATATATATATATATATATATATACATATATGTATATATATATATATATATATATATATATATACAGAACCTTTTTAAAGATTTCTGTAGCCTAAGGCTGCGCTGCCTCCACGATGGGGGAAATATAGACTCGGGTATTGTATGGTGAAATCCCCATGTATATCGCATGCATATAACTCACATATCTATAAGATGACCAATAATTCCCAGGAAGTGCTGCTTAGTTCCTTGTTACAAGCCCTTTGTAGAAAAGGGACGTGAATGTGTCAGAGAATTAGGTAAACGTGTAGTCATAGGGGCCATACATTCTTCCCTCTGAGAACATTTGTACGTGAGTTGATGAGACGATTGGCTGTTAGCTGTGGTGGTTATATCTGCTGTGTATGAATTGCTCTTCAGTGACAATGCCTGTTGTAGTTATCATAAGTGTCGCCAGTTGTTATGCCGTGGCCAACGGAAAAACTAAACTACTCATTCCCATAGCACCTCCCTGACTGTCCTTAGATGTAACTGAATATGCCCTGCATTCTTTGCATCCTTTATATCCCATCCCAACATTCTATGTCCCACTCCAGTGGCTATATCCCAACACCTATCCCCTTTCCTTTGTTCTCCCCTATCCCACTAACCCAAATTTCCCCCTTTCGTCCTTTTCTGTATCATCATTCACATTGTTCTTTCGCTCCTGTTTCCTGACACCGCCACCACCCCTTCGAAACCCAACACGTCTCCACAATGTCTTTTCATTTCTCACCCCCATGCTCTATATACCACCACTTCTTTCCCTCCCCCGTGTTCATAGCATTATAAACGAGGCAAGACTGTGATTGTGTTACCGTCACTATGTTCCTATTTCAGATGGGTACGGTATGCTAATTCATTTAGTAATATACTAATTCATTTAGTAATACAAAGCAGCGCACGAGTTTACTGAATATACTATAGCTCTCTAATGGTTGATACTGATATGCCCCACGGACACCGACAGGAGGTAAACGTTAATAAACTTAACCAGCAAAAATGTGTCCATTGATCAAGCAGCACCAAAATGCGACCATTAATTCATGAGCACCCATCTGTGACCATTAATCAAGGAGCATCAAAATGCGTCCATCGATCAATCAGCACCAAAATATGACCATTAATCAATTAGCAGCTATAAGTGTCCATTAAACCAATCAGCTACCAAAAGTGTCCATTAATCAGGGAGCACCAAAAAGTGTTTATTAATCACTTAGCACTAAAGAGTATCCATTAATCAATCAGCATTAAAAAGTGTCCGCTAATCAGTCAACTTAAAAAAGTATCCATTAATCAATTAGCAATACAAAAGTGTCCACTAGTCAGTAAGCACCAAACAAAATTTCTCTATCTGCGCTTCACAATGACCACAGCTTTGTAACTCTAAGAGAGCAGTGGCTAAGGATCTGAAATGCTATTGGCTCCACAGACAAAGAATCGAAATTTCTGAGAAGCCACACCTCAGCTTATTTCTGCCACAGAGGTTAAGAAAGACTGCTGGTAGAGAGACGTCAGATGCTAGTAGAGAGACATCAGCTGCTAGTAGAGAGACATCAGCTGCTAGTAGAAGGGCATCAGATGCTAGTAGAAGGGCATCAGTTGCTAGTAGAGAGACATCAGCTGCTAGTAGAGGGGCATCAGCTGCTAGTAGAGGGGCATCAGCTGCTAGTAGAGAAACATCAGCTGCTAGTAGAAGAGCATCAGCTGGTAGTAGAGGGACATCAGCTGCTAGTAGAGGAACGTCAGCTGCTAGTAGAGGGACATCAGCAGCTAGTAGAGGAACGTAAGCTGCTAGTAGAGGGGCATCAGCTGCTAGTAGAGGAACATCAGCTGTTAGTAGAGGGGCATCAGCTGCTAGTAAAGAGACATCAGCAGCTAGTAGAAGGGCATCAGCTGCTAGTAGAGAGACATCAGCTGCTAGTAGAGGGACGTCAGCTGCTTACAGAGTCACCACAGCTACTGGACAGAAGCCCATCAGCCACCAAAAGACACACACACTCACACACACACACACACACACACACACACACACACACACACACACACACACACACACACACACATCGACAACAACCCTGTGAGAGAGAGAGGGAAAGGTTGTTGGCCAGTTTTTCTCTTCCCCCGCAGGAAAATGCCACTGTAGCTTCCATTAACCTGGCCGGGATAAAGCTTGGGACAAAGTGTGCGTGAGGGAGCTGGCAGGATTAGCCAGGTTCATGGGGACATCTGTAGCAGCAGTTGGGATCTCCCGGTGCCCTTAGCCACATAGACTCACCAATTGGATATATATATTTGGTGAGAGGATTACGCCACTCCGCTCAGCCAGGTAGGGAGGCTCGCTACTGGAAATAT
>NC_092229.1:51096430-51153930 GCF_036320965.1 Panulirus ornatus | reverse complement strand
AAGGAAAGACAAGGTCAAGAAGAAAACAACGAGCGGCAAATTTTTTTCCTCATCCAACACTGTTGTTTCCTGAGACAACCCACCAAGACTTCTTCTAATACCCCTGGAAAGAGAAAACGGGAGGAGGAGGAGGAGGAGGGAGTGACTACTGAGCAGGATGGACCAACACCGTAAGACATATTTCTAAGATGAAACAGGAGCCAGACTTCAAAGGACCCATATCACGCCTAAAGCCCCGTCTTAAAAAGACGTCTGGGAATGAGATTTCCAAGACTTTGATATCGTCAGCTCCAGGTGAGGAACTCTCTCGACTTGCAACAGGTCGGTTCCACGAGCTTCATGAGCTGTGATCCGAGGCTCCGAACGACGTCGTCGAGATACGACTCCTTGAACCTCCTAAGCGAGTTCGACCAGGGGACGAAGAGAGAGAGAGAGAGAGAGAGAGAGAGAGAGAGAGAGAGTCGACAATGCTTTTGCCCAGAGACGCTCACAACACGTCCCTCTCATATGAGGATTAGCCTCTTAATTATCCAAGGGACTACGACTTATTCTGTCACAAAGGGTTTCCACAAGGACGCCCAGAGGTTCTATCATCGTCCTTACGACCAGAGACGGAAGAGAAGTGGTATAAAAACACAAGCCAGTTCGCTATAAGGGAAAGGATAATGGCTCAAGGGAGATAACGACTCCGACAAAAGATCATTCCTAGAGGACGAAGTAAAAGAATCGAAACACTATTAGGACCCAAAGGAGATCAAATTGCACTCTGTTTTATATCAGTATCGGAACAGAACAAAGAAGCATCAAAGAACAGTATTAATCACTTACCCACAGACTGTAACAGGACATTGTCTGTCTGTCCGATAAGCGAAGCGCGACGCTACGACCCTTGGAAATGATGGCGTGACCTCTGACCTGACCTGTTTAGAGTCTGTAGGGATTCAGCACCTGTTGGCCATCAGTCATCTTCCTAATGCAAAATACAAAATCATACGAAAAAGCAATGGCGATTTTGCGACCTTTCTTTCAAAAAAAAAATGTATAGAAAAAAATATATTGTATATGTTTTCTATCAGAAAGAAACGCAATACAAAAGACAAAACACAAAAAAAAAAAAACTCGTTGGCGATTTTGCTCTTCTCCACTTTTTTTCTTAAAAATCTTAAAAAGAAAAATAGATGGCGTGAGTATGTTTTCTATACAAAAAGGAACGCACTTCAAAGCTCGTGTTTGACAGGCTGGACAATTGGATTCCATGACTACAGGACATTGACAGCGGCGGCCAACCAACCTGCCAGCGTTGGAACATACAACAACCCAGGCAACACAACACAATATCCAAGCGCCTGACCGCACCAATAACGCGCTCTTCAGACCCGCTTGGGTAACACCGCCAGTGGACACCAGGAAGGAACAGATGCTGTTGCGAGAGAAGAAGAAGAAGAAGAAGAGGAGGAAGAAGAAGAAGAAGTAGAAGAGGAGGAAGAAGAAGAAGAAGAAGAAGAAGTAGAAGAAGTAGAAGAGGAAGAAGGAGAAGAAGAAGAAGAAGAAGAAGAAGAAGAAGAAGAAGAAGAAGAAGAAGTACTAGAAGAAGAAGTAGAAGAAGAAGAAGTAGAAGAGGAAGAAGTAGAAAAAGAAGTATTAGGAGAAAAAGTAGAAGAAGAAAAAGAAGAAGAAGAAGAAGAAGAAGAAGAAGAAGAAGAAGAAGAAGAAGAAGAAGTATTAGAAGAAGAAGAAGTAGAAGAAGAAGAAGGATAAGAAGATGACGATGATGATGATAAAGAGGTAGGAGAAGAAGAAGAAGAAGAAGAAGAAGAAGAAGAAGAAGAAGAAGAAGAAAGAAGAGGAAGAAAAAGAAGAAGCAAGATGGAGAGAGAAGATGATGATGGAGAAGAAGAAGAAGAAGAAGAAGAAGAAGAAGAAGAAGAAGAAGAAGAAGAAGAAGAAGAAGTATCACCACTACATACAAGAAATAACTACAGAAGCCACAATAGCTTCAAAACTCAAAAAGAAAATTGCCAGAGGAAAATGTTCTCAGCACATTAGGAAAACAAACGTTGCAAAACTCTAACTTTCACACAATTTGTTTTGTCAGAGTTCATTTCCTAAAGGTCTGGCAAAGTAGATATTTCACTCGCATTGTATATTCAAAGTGGATTGTGAATACTGTTATACTAAATTATTTGATAAATTGCCTTTAAAGTTCCAGCGGTTAGAATTCTTTGCATATATATATATATATATATATATATATATATATATATATATATATATATATATATATATATATATATATATATATATATTCCTATGAGTCCACGTGGAAAATGAAACACGATATATTCCCAAGTGCACTTTCGTGTGATAATCACATCATCAGGGGAGACACAAGAGAGAAATATGACAGTCAGTGATATACAACGAAGAGACGTAGCTAGGACGCCATTTGGTGAGCATGCCATTGTCCAAGACCAATGTATATATATATATATATATATATATATATATATATATATATATATATATATATATATATATATATATATACATATATATAATTTACACCTTAATTCAGTTTCTGCATGAACATAAAGTTCATGTGAATTCAACTGCACTCAGTCTGATATGAAATGGCTCTGCTATAATATCCTATTAAATGCTTCCATCACTCGAGGCAGCAGAGAGTTACGAGAGTGAAATCCAAGAATCATTGAGAACTTGACTTCCACAGTACTGGCCGGGTATGAGCACGAAGGAATAAAGATGATTAAGAGAAAGTTATTGGCTCTATAACTAAGGTTTTATTAGGGCAAACGAGAGATTATAATACGTCGGTGTAAAGGTTAGTTAAGAATTTTACTACGAGGGTTATGGAAGGGAGTACAAGGGGTTATAGCATTCTTAGACCTGGAGATGATGGAGATGGTGGTGGTGGTGGTGATGGTGATGGGAGATGGTGGTGGTGGTGAAGGGGGGAAACTAGAATGGAGGGAGGCATACTGTGTATTGATTGGGTGAGGAGAGATATCTGTCTTCAGCCTATTGCATTGTAACTTGGTGGTCGACGGATATATAGAAAAAATGATTATCATTATTATCATTGTCATTAATGTTATCATTAATATCATTATCATTATCATTACTTTATTGTCATCATTGTCGTTATCATTATCATTACTATTGTTATTATTGGTATTATCATTATTATCATTATCAGTATCATTATTATTATTATCATTATTATTATTATTATTATCATCATTATTATTATTATTATTATTATTATTATTATTATTATTATTATTATTATTATTATCATTATTATTATCATTATTGTTATTTTTATTATTATTGTTATTATTACTATTATTATTATCATTATCATTACTATCATTGTTATTATCATTATCATTATTATCATTATCATTATCATTATTATTGTTTTTTATCATTATTATTATCATTATCATTATTATCATTAATCATTATAATTAATTATTCTCACTGTCACTGTTATCCTTTCCCACATCATTCCCTGGCCTTCCCGGAACGTCTCATGGTCATATACTTTGGCCTCCCGGTGCCTCAGGAGTGCCCCCGTCCTCTGTATATATCTCCCAGACCCAGCAAGAACGCCAGCTCAGAACTCTAGCCTAGTCCCAGATCCTCCAGCTTTCCCCCTAGCACCCAGCAGCTCCTTCGACGAAGTCTCTTGTCCTCCTCCTCCTCCTTCCCCCTTATGTGTCCTGTGGTCTGTCTGGCTGATCCCCATTTCCTTCCAAGAACTTCGCGCATTCGTAGCAGATGGCAGTCGTTCCACTTGGAAAAGGACTGGAATCATTTCTCCCAGCTTGAAGCTTAGGGGGAAGGAAGAAGCTTAAGCTTACTCCGGAGTAGTGGCTGGAGCTCTTGATACTGCAGGGTAGCGGGGGTCGATATTCCCACTTTGCAGATCATATTAGATTACATTTTTCTTTCTTCAACAGCATATGTAACCCATTTTTCTTCAACAGCAAATGTAACCCATTTTCTCTTTTATACGTAACTCCCTCAGGACACTCTGTAATGTAATCTCGATGTCAGCTCCCTCAGGGCCACTTGGTAACGTAATCTCGTTGTTCCTTTAGCAGTGTTCTGAATGATGATTGTAAAAGAAAGTTTGCTGTCGGTACGTTTATAGATCGTTTGATAAGTTGCATCGCTTATATGCAGGGGTTTGAGAGGCGCTATGAGGAAGTGTGACCTGTCATTCTAAGCTCAACACAGCTGTGTTACAGTGTTTATATAGACTACCCTCAAAGTAGCAGCACAGAGGGGTAGAAGGATAGTTTTTGTGAGGAGGTATTTGCCCATTCGCCTCCTGACAGCAGTGTATAAAAGTTATGATATCTATTTTCCTTCGTTCGAAGAAAACATGAAGTGAATCTCCATTGAACGTGGTCACAATCTGCAACCATTCATAGTACTGCTCTTAATACGACTACTTCTACTTCTGCTATTAGCAGTATATATCTATATACCCTAGCATAAAACCAGGCTCCTAGTTTCTCGACCAACCAATGGGGAAGGATGAACAGCTAGCTTGACTGTGGACCGACTGCCGTAACCAGGATAAGAACCTATGCGCTACGGTCAGGGAAGTTAACTGCTACACCACCACTATCACTATCAATAAAAATGATACTTGTAGAAGTGGTAGTAGTAGTAGTAGTAGTATTAATAATAATGATGATAATGATAATAATAATGATAATAATAATGATAATAATAGTAATAATAATAATAATAATAATAATAATAATAATAATAATATTAATAATGATAATAATAATGATAATAATAATGATAATAATAATGATAATAATAATGATAATAATAATGATAATAATAATGATAATAATAATGATAATAATAATGATAATAATAATGATAATAATAATGATAATAATAATGATAATAATAATGATAATAATAATGATAATAATAATGATAATAATAATGATAATAATAATGATAATAATAATGATAATAATAATGATAATAATAATGATAATAATAATGATAATAATAATGATAATAATAATGATAATAATAATGATAATAATAATGATAATAATAATGATAATAATAATGATAATAATAATGATAATAATAATGATAATAATAATGATAATAATAATGATAATAATAATGATAATAATAATGATAATAATAATGATAATAATAATGATAATAATAATGATAATAATAATGATAATAATAATGATAATAATAATGATAATAATAATGATAATAATAATGATAATAATAATGATAATAATAATGATAATAATAATGATAATAATAATGATAATAATAATGATAATAATAATGATAATAATAATGATAATAATAATGATAATAATAATGATAATAATAATGATAATAATAATGATAATAATAATGATAATAATAATGATAATAATAATGATAATAATAATGATAATAATAATGATAATAATAATGATAATAATAATGATAATAATAATGATAATAATAATGATAATAATAATGATAATAATAATGATAATAATAATGATAATAATAATGATAATAATAATGATAATAATAATGATAATAATAATGATAATAATAATGATAATAATAATGATAATAATAATGATAATAATAATGATAATAATAATGATAATAATAATGATAATAATAATGATAATAATAATGATAATAATAATGATAATAATAATGATAATAATAATGATAATAATAATGATAATAATAATGATAATAATAATGATAATAATAATGATAATAATAATGATAATAATAATGATAATAATAATGATAATAATAATGATAATAATAATGATAATAATAATGATAATAATAATGATAATAATAATGATAATAATAATGATAATAATAATGATAATAATAATGATAATAATAATGATAATAATAATGATAATAATAATGATAATAATAATGATAATAATAATGATAATAATAATGATAATAATAATGATAATAATAATGATAATAATAATGATAATAATAATGATAATAATAATGATAATAATAATGATAATAATAATGATAATAATAATGATAATAATAATGATAATAATAATGATAATAATAATGATAATAATAATGATAATAATAATGATAATAATAATGATAATAATAATGATAATAATAATGATAATAATAATGATAATAATAATGATAATAATAATGATAATAATAATGATAATAATAATGATAATAATAATGATAATAATAATGATAATAATAATGATAATAATAATGATAATAATAATGATAATAATAATGATAATAATAATGATAATAATAATGATAATAATAATGATAATAATAATGATAATAATAATGATAATAATAATGATAATAATAATGATAATAATAATGATAATAATAATGATAATAATAATGATAATAATAATGATAATAATAATGATAATAATAATGATAATAATAATGATAATAATAATGATAATAATAATGATAATAATAATGATAATAATAATGATAATAATAATGATAATAATAATGATAATAATAATGATAATAATAATGATAATAATAATGATAATAATAATGATAATAATAATGATAATAATAATGATAATAATAATGATAATAATAATGATAATAATAATGATAATAATAATGATAATAATAATGATAATAATAATGATAATAATAATGATAATAATAATGATAATAATAATGATAATAATAATGATAATAATAATGATAATAATAATGATAATAATAATGATAATAATAATGATAATAATAATGATAATAATAATGATAATAATAATGATAATAATAATGATAATAATAATGATAATAATAATGATAATAATAATGATAATAATAATGATAATAATAATGATAATAATAATGATAATAATAATGATAATAATAATGATAATAATAATGATAATAATAATGATAATAATAACAGTAAAAAAAAAAAAGCTGTGGGAAATTTTGGCTTTCTGGTTTATTTGTTTTAGTCACTTTTTTTTCAGGATGTCCTCGATTGTTGGACAGTGTTGCCTCTACTTTATCATCCTTTTGTAGGATGTGGTTTTCTAGTCGACAGAACAACTACGACGGCATCTGTTACAAGGTTTTACGGGGAGCTTTCTCTTCCCTTGCACTATTTTCCTCTTTTGGTTCCTCGAGCCAGAAAATCTATTATCTACCCTTGAAATATTTGTCCACACCACATCTACCTTCGAGCTACTTCATTAGCCACTCATGAGTTTTATTTGCTCATCCCATCCATTCACGGGTCATTAACCTCACCAAAATTACACAGTCGTATCCAACTACCCGTTCAAGTCTATTACCCTTGCCAGTTACAAATCTGCATCTGACGAACCATTTAAGATCGCTCGTCCAACGCCTGACTTCAAGCGAAGTGAAGCAGCTCCCTCCTCCACCCTCTAGCCACTAAACCAGCACCCTCTTGATGTATACCTTCCCACACACCAGTCCAGTGGCTACCTCAGAGTGATTCAGGTAATGGTCCACGTGCCACATAAAACCACACTTATCTTCACTCCTCCGTCTAATACTTCTTAATCTTTTATTTCCACTTATCTCCCCTTTCGGCACTTCTTGGTATACTTCTTCAGGTCACGTCCTTCTAATTACCTCCTATTATCTCCCTCACCTGATGCCACCTACCGCCAACTAGTCAGATCAACATCTTTCACCATCTCCACCATCTATATACACCTTTACATGCCCTGTCGTATCACTTTGGATTGCACCTTTTTCAGTGAACGTAGCTTGAAGCTTTCGGTAAAGATTTCTACCTATTACGGGGTAAAGGTGAAGAGAGGGGCTGTTTAAAGAAAAGAGGTCTTTGCCTAGGTAAGGCCTGTCGAATCTTTAACAACAGCAGCAGCAACACACACGTCGTTATCTTTAAGCTAGCTCTCATCCCATCATCCCAGCAGCTGGTAACCCATCCCTTTATCTCCATCACTCCACAGCTGGTACCTCACACCCAGCCATCCCCAACAGCTAGTAGTACCTCCTATCACTCCACAGCTGGTACCTCACACCCAGCCATCCCCAACAGCTAGTAGTACCTC
This sequence comes from Panulirus ornatus, assembly GCF_036320965.1. Classification (NCBI taxonomy): domain Eukaryota; kingdom Metazoa; phylum Arthropoda; class Malacostraca; order Decapoda; family Palinuridae; genus Panulirus; species Panulirus ornatus. The sequence continues at coordinate 51,145,792 of NC_092229.1, read as the reverse complement.
CCATCATTCCACAGCTGGTACCTATCACCTACCATCTCAAAAGCCGGTGGTTCCCTCCATCACTTACTAGTTATGGTATCTCTCACCCACCCATCCAAAAAGAACAGCTTAGTACCCCTTCCCCATCAGCCTGCCAGCAGGTACCTTTCCTCCTAACCACCGTCCCAACAGCTAGTTACCTCGTCCTACTCCCCTCCTTACCCCAAACTTTGAACATATGCTCTTTAACCCCCTCCACCCCCACCCCAACCCACTCCCACCACCTTTCTCCCCCAACTCAAATTACCCATCATGTCATTCGCCCGTCTCCCACACCTCACCTAAGATGACTACCCTCACGGGCCGTGTCGCACATCCGCCCTCAGAGAGGGACGTTGTAAAGTGGTATATTTCTCTTTGGTCGTCGCACCCAAGCTATCCACCACAGGACCATTGCTTACATAGGTTTGACATGCACGTTACCGCCACCCCATCCGGACGAAATTTTGACCCTACACACACACACACACACACACACACACACACACACACACACACACACACACACACACACACGCACACACACACACACACACACACGCACACACACACGCATTCTCTCTCTCTCTCTCTCTCTCTCTCTCTCTCTCTCTCTCTCTCTCTCTCTCTCTCTCTCTCTCTCATACGATTAACAAACGAAGAAAAATAAGAAAAGAATAACTGAAAAAAGAAAATTATTTCATACCCTACGTGCAAGGTGTTTTCCACTCAATTACTTTCGTTCCAAAAAAATTAAATAATTTTGCTTTGCGTTTGAATCTATTTTTTTCTTCTTCATATAAAGCAATGCAGAATTTTCAATCATGACCGCCAGACATGGAGATTATCTTATTATCATTTATTTTCGCTGAACTTGACGCAAACTGAGGCAGATTAGGATCTAGTTTTGGCGTCCAAGTATTGATACAATCACCCTTAAAAGGTGAGGTGGGTCAGGCACCTTGAACCTCCTCTGCTCACACACATTGTTCTTGCTCCAGCCTTACGGTAAATCTATAAACCATTCTCAAAGCAGGTTTCAGCTACTGCAAAGCCCTCGTCTTCAGAGCTTAGGAAAACAGGCCATATAATGATGATTCGTTCATTGTATACCTATTCTTAAGATGCGTTCATGCACGGTACGTGTATAAGAAAGGGTGATAAATGACGGAAGAGGTGATCAAGAGGGAGGAGGATGGTAGAAGAAGAGGGATAAGGGAGAGGAGAAGAGAGGGAGGAAGGACGTGGAGCCGAGCGGAACAGAAAGGGAGAGTGAAGGAGTGTTTTAAGGAGGATGCTTGTCTTAGCAAAGGGCTTGTGTAGACGTGTTGGCGACCAACACGGAGGCGACAGCCTTTTAGCTCTGAGCGGCCGTGGGCCAGGGTGGCTCTGACAGCCAATTTTATGGAAAATGGCTTTAGAAACACGAATTTTTCAATATTTTTACGCGCCCCGCGACCGATAACGCGAACCCTGGCTGTGAGTGACGTGTAAATGGCACAGTGTATATAGGCCCTCCTGCTGTAGGTGGACGCCGAAGTAGCTATTGAGAAGGTGGGAGAATGATAAAGAGATGATGGACCCCCGCAGTGTTGTTGCTGACCATGACGCACTCACGGGTCATCTGGGGGTTGGGGTCAGCATTGGTATGAATAATGGTCTTCTTGTCAGTTGGTCCGCAGTCAGCCCGGCTGTTCATCTGCCCTTGGGGATAAGGTCGATAAACTGAGTGCCTAGCTGTCGTTAGTATATATATATATATATATATATATATATATATATATATATATATATATATATATATATATATATATATAATTTTATTTATTCATTATACTTTGTCGCTGTCTCCTGCGTTAACGAAGTAGCGCAAAGAAACAGACGAAAGAATGGCCCAACCCACTCACATACACATGTATATACATACACGTCCACATACACACTCACACACACGCGCACACACACGCACACACACACGCACACACACACACACACACACACACACACACACACACACACACATATATATATATATATATATATATATATATATATATATATATATATATATATATATATAATTGCACTCCGCTCTCCTGCATCTCCTCCTCGATCTATAAGGCTAATGAACCAATCACACCGCCCATCCCCTGCACCTTTACGACCATTAAAAGCGGAGGGGGTCATCCCCTGGACTACCATTAACAGTACCCCAACGACCATAAGCTCTATATACCGAACTCATGATCAAACTACCATAACCACAAGGGACAGCCCATAGGTGACCTCATTCTCCACCATAATTGCCATCATCTACCACGACATAAGCACATAAGCACTCTATGGTGGCAGAGGGTCAGCAGTGCCACTAACCACCTTGTTCCGACAGGATTGTGAGTACTAACAGCCATCCCGTAGTTAAGATTTGCTAGTGTGGTGAATATTGTATGAGGATGACTCCCATTATCGTTCTTATGTCAGTATGAAGATAAAGTTGATGATAATGAAGCATATGACACATATACATAGCATATACACAACGATATATATATATATATATATATATATATATATATATATATATATATATATATATAGATATATATATATATATATATATATATATATATATATATACAAATTTTGGTCTTTATGAAATTCATCATCTCAAAAATTTCGTTTTCCCCCTGTCTCCTTTCCTACGGCTATTACTAATGTTGATAAACACACACACACTTACACACACAGACACACACACACACACTCTCACACACACACACACACACACACACACACACACACACACACACACAACTCTGTTTATCACGCCGCGTCTCTATTAAAAAATGAAAGAGGACCCAGTCTCCAAAACAGCGGAACTCCTTACCAAATGAAAAATGATAACCACTCCTAAACGAACCGGAGTGGCTCAATTAGGGTGTAAAAATAGTGCATTCCCCAGACGCTCCCATTACGTTTAAAAAAAAAAAAGAAAACGGGTCTCGCGTTTTTCTCAAAAATGTGAGAAAATGGGAATGGGGAGAAAAAAAAGTTCCCCCCTCGGCATTGCTTTATCGTCCTTTTGCGCTCCATTTGCTCTTTTGTTTTTCCCTGAGGAATTTAATGCATAATTTTCATATGTGGATGAAGGAAATAATATATAGTTCTAAATATGCACCAAACACACACACACACACACACACACACACACATACACACACACACACACACACACACACACACACACACACACACACACACACACACACACAAACACGCACACACACACACACACATACAAACACATACATTAATTCTTTTGCCTATATACGTTTGCGTTGTGCTGTTAAGGAAAATAGAAAGGACTTGAACTTATATTCGTATAGTGTATTGTTTTTTTCTCTTAAATGTGACTAAGTTGAAGTAGTGGTTGCTATAAAATGACTTTAAAGTACTTCACAGTATTCGAGGTTAAAGTAAGATTGATTAAGGAGTTTCGTGTATTCTCGGGCAAGTAAGAAAAATAGATTTAAGGACCTATTTATTCACGGAAGGTGTGCCTTTCTCTCTGTCTGTCTGTCTGTCTACGTGCCTGTGTGAACTAGAAATCTATATATCGACAAAACCCTGCAAATTATACAGTCGTGTATCAGTGATGGAGCGTGTGAGATGCCTCGCCTCCTGCAGGAGATCCACCACACGTACCACACTGGGGACAGTCTGGGGAGTGAAGATGGTTCCTCCTGCAGGAGATCCACCACACGTACCACACTAGGGACAGTCTGGAGAGTGAAGATGGTTCCTCCTGCAGGAGATCCACCACACGTACCACACTGGGGACCGCCTGAAGAGTAACTGTGGCCAACTATTCTCGTGGAATAATCTCCACCACACTCCCACTGAACCCACCAGCCACAGCTGCCTGGAGACACCTGATAAAGCCGTCATCACCACCACCACCTGCCCTTCGTCCACTGTGGTACTTGGCTCAACACATGCCACCACCAACCCACCCTCAACACCCATGGTGAGGATGACCTCCACTGCCTTCAGGTGATGCTGTCACTCGACCTAACTATGACCTCTTTCGAATGACCCATGAGGACGGCGGTGGAACCACTCAGCACGACAATATGGCCCTTAGGAATAACGGCATGACCTTCGTTCTAACCCTTCAGGGTCAGGTCAGAGTTGATATATCTTGGGGCAATCGAAAGAAAAAAGACATTGATGATCAAGACACACTGCATGATGAATCGAGAGGGGGAGGCTGTGGATACATGGGATACATCAGAGTTGAGGAAAGTAAATGATCGACATATATAAGGAACTTAAGATGGGGTAGGAGGACCTAGAGCAAGATCTATACTTCATATTACACCACACTAGCTTGAGACGAGACGCTTTCGGCCACTCGAGTGTGCTGGAGTGTTGCAAGCTGATATCGCCAAGTGTATTAAGCGATAGGGTGTCGTACGAAAAGTATTCAAAATACACTCGGTGTCCCTTTACATATATGTGTCATATATCTCCCGTTCCAAAACGGCCCAGTTATACTGTGTGTGCCTTACTGAAGCTATCATCATGCTGTACATTTTTCTTTCGTGTCCTTTCTATTTATCGCATATCCTCCTGCTACCTTTCCCCCACCCAACCCCCCCGAGGTAAGAGACATTCCAATTATAGCGTCGAAATCGAGACTTCTCCTCCACTCCGCTCACTACCAGATCAACATTATGCACAATTGAGTTGTGTAAATAACTCCAAGTCAATGTTTAGACTTGCCAGTAGCAGTTCAAATTATTAACTACCTCAGGGTAAGGACTAGGCGGAGGAGGAGTGGGGGGTGTAGTCTGTCTGTCTGCGAGTGTGTCGGTCTGTCTGTCTCCTTGTCTGTTTGTCTGTATGTAAGCCACAAAGCGAACACGGGTGTTTGGAGGGAATCTAAATAATTTTCACATCGGATTCAGAAGCGAAGGAAGGGATGATCGTCATGTTATTTGAAGTTTTCTCAAGTCACCTGGGAGAAGGTAACTACAGCTGTGTCAATGGACTTGCGTGCATGACACGATGCCGGGGCTTGAGGATCTGTTTTATACTAAGTATTTGTTTATCCTAAGTTCATTCGAAGCTTTACTTGATGATTCATGTATTCGAAGCTTCGCTTGATGATTCGTTTGTTCGAAGCTTTGCTTAATGCTTCTGAGTTTGGATGAATTCGGTTGGTAAAGACTGACTCAATGATATTTCAAGTACTGGTAAGATTCCATTGTGAGCATTATACTCCCATGTGCGACCTTCTCTTGCGAGTGGCATTGCTTGTGAGTAATATTCCACTGTTCATGTTATCATGTCATAATGAAATTCCACTTTTTTGGAAAGAAATCGTCAAAAACTATTTTTTCTTTCCTGATGCTAGCTGAGGCGAAGTGGGTAAGTGTTGCGCCCAAGTCAAGATCATATGGTTAAAGGTATTCGAACCCTGGGAAGGGCGTCTGGCTGCCTATACATACCCCATGATAATCAAAAGCCCTGTAGTAACTAAGAGATAGTTTAATGGTCACACTTTCGTTGATGATCCGTTGTTGCTGATTCTTCATTGATGATCCCACGTTGAGGATCCGTCAGAGTTCAGCGACATCACCAAACGAATCTTAAAACTGGTTCACAAGACGTCCTCAGCACACGAGCCGAAGTGAACCTTCAATATCCCTACCGTATTAATCATTTACTCACATCGTTGCAACCATGATAAAGAGCTGTTGGTACGAGTACCAACAGCTTCATTAAACCAGGTATTGAGACGGTTCACTGCCCAAAACCTGTCCAAAACAGGTGTTGAACTCAGTACGGAACAGCTTCACTAAGACCGTGTGTGTGTGTGTGTGTGTGTGTACATGGGTCATAAGCCACCCAGCCCAATCCAGACACACCCAGCCACCCCTGTAGGTCGAGGCGTCGTGTCTTGTTGTGATAGCCTTGCCAGAACAAACCCCCGAGACATCGAAGGACAACTTCTTGTATTATTGCTGTCAGCGGTTCTCCCTGAGCTGCGGAATCAACCAACCAACCCTTTGTCAACACGCCCTTAGGGAGTGTAAACATGGGGGAGGAGAAAGGTAGCGACAAAACGCCTAAGATTATCCTAAATTCAACATTTTCTTTCATGGTTTCGTGTTTGGTTTAAGCCATTTTTATGAACTACTATATATATATATATATATATATATATATATATATATATATATATATATATATATATATATATATATATATATATACTTTTCGAGATCAAGGAACAGAGATGTAAGCCAAGTGAGGCTACTCTAGACAGAGGTGATCGTAACAGCTGTCATAAACATTCAGTTGCCACAAATTCACTTATCTAGATGGTGGTGCAGAGGCCAGGTAAGCAGAGTTTAGTAATACAGCATTATTCATTCAGCTTTACCCCACAGCTCGTGTGTAATTTCGAGGCATTTCCTAAAAAGTCAAGGGAAAAAATTTAATATCCCAAGTTTTTTATCCTTAGAATCCATCAACATTGCTCCCCACAGTAACCCATTTTTAACGGAACAGTAATCCCACACATTATCATCTGTCCCTGAAATAGGCCACAAATTGGAAATAGTTTTTTGCTACATTTCGCACGGCAATTTGTAATCAGCGTCAGCTTTCCTGCACACACCATTCCGGGCCGCGGCCGGGTGGTCGTCAGGGGTTTTGTGCGCTGGTAGATTACACACACACACACACACACACACAAACACAGTTTGTTATTATGACCCGAGTGTGACCCTCTGCAGTGGTGAGGCAGGCACGCGCCACACCAACACCTCCACCAAAGGATCGACTATTGGAGACAGCTATTTGAACGACTGATTCATATCAAAGTACTTAACAGACAGACAGACAGACAGATATATATATATATATATATATATATATATATATATATATATATATATATATATATATATATTCTACTTAGTTGTCATATCTAGTGGGCAAGCTGATAGCTGATGCATAAAACGAATTGGAAATCGACTGAAATATATTGTTATAACCGACCAGTGATTTTTATTGTTACTGTCATACGAGTCCATTAAATGCGGGAGGGACCATGATGGAGGGATTGGAACAGAACAAAAAAAAAAAAAGAAAAAAGAGAGACATTTTGTTTTTATTATGAGTGGTGAAGGGGTGGAAATCACGCTGTGTACACACACACACACACACACACACACACACACACACGGGACAATCACACAATTCTTAACCACACAGGCAATGACACAGTCAGTACAGTTGTGTATATACGTTAGCGAATGACGATGCTCTAGTGCCCGGATGTGATGAAAGACAACACCACACTGAAGATTTATAATGTCGGTCTTGCCAGTGGTAACTGCTAAGGATGATGAAAGAATTTTCCTTCCGTTTTCTTTTTTACATTTGGGACGACATGTGTCCGTACGAAGCATTTTATAATACGACTCATTAGCAGGTCGATGTTGGACATGGATTTTTGAGAGATTTTTTTTTCCGTTAATCTTAGACAATAGATTGTCTACTGAATACTTACTTTTTTGTCACATGACTCAGATGTGATGGTAACTACAAGCAGGCGAAATCCGGTAGCACCTACATAGAAAGTATATAGCGATATATACGTAGAGAGAGAGAGAGAGAGAGAGAGAGAGAGAGAGAGAGAGACGGAAAGACAGACAGACAGACAGACGGAAAGACAGACAGACACACGGACAGGCAGACAGACAGACAGACAGACAGACTCGAACAGAACACAACACGATAAGCTCATTCTACTGAATCTCCAATGAATTAGAACCATGATAGAAACGCTGGACTTTGTTTACACCATGTGTACGGGGAAGCTGACAGACAGATGGACGTCAGTGGCTCCGTCAATTAGCGAGGTGCCACGCACCACAGGGGGGGAGGGGGGGTCACCGAACGATTACTTGTGCCAGCGATGGAGAAGTGCTATCGCTATCGCTATCGCTAAGAGTGAAATTCTTGGGGAGGTTAATTTCCAAACAACATTACTAATCTAATTTAACTTTTGCGTGAATTTTACCGTAAGAGGATTTTAGATAAATGACACAAGTCTCTCCTCAGATCCACTCGGACACGCAGGGAAGAGCAGAAATACAACGAAGCAGACTACAAGCTCTTTATCAACTAACTCTATCAACCACAACCTCATCTGGGTTACTGTTGTGGCTCCCACAGTCCGGTGGAACAACGCACTGGCGATGCAACACATCCCTTGTTAGGCGGGTACTTACCTAACCACCCTCCACACCCCCCCCCTTCCCTCACACACACACACACACACACACACACACACTCACTACGACATGAGCTGTCCGTTGTTAATGAGGGCGATCCACTGCAGTAGAAGCAGCTCCCTCATCTTTGACAAGGGCACAGTGGTGTGTTCGGGTCGACTGAACACCATCTCTCCCAGCCGACCAGAGGTCTGGTCGGGCCTATCGACCAGCCCGATGGGTTACAAACACCAGTTTATCCCGGCCGGGGAAATTTCAGGTTTAACTCTGCTATGCGGGAGGAGAAGAGTGGAAGATATGAGTATACCATATCTCCAGCTGAAGGACGGACTTGAAAAAATGTATTCTAAATTTTCTTAATTTACTCGAAGTAAGATTCAAATTTCTTAAACTTTTCAGATGTTTGTTTAATATGCCAAAAAGTATTAATATCACTCACTCAAATTGAGATGGATTAGTTTTTTGATACACAGTTACACTGGGCATAGACTATGAGGAAACAGGACGCTTGTGTGGAATTTCAAGAATCTGTTCAGATTCTTGCAGCTGTAAAAAGAGCGGTAGAGACTGTAACAAGAGCGGTACAGACTTTAATCAAACCCCGCCATATGTGTGTGAACGCGCGCGTGTGGGTACGAGAGTGTGCGCGCGTGTGTGCGCTGCACGAGCGTTCCCATCTTCTCCCATAACACAAGACACTTTACGACCAAGAGATTCGACGCTTTACTCGTTGATCATACATACGTGAGACTCAGCTTTTGCCGAGGTATGTACTGTGAGAGTTGGGCTCAGAGAAACAGACACAAAATGACCAGATGCCGCACCCCATATAGCCAAGACAGAATGATAACGTAAGCACTCACAAGAATTACTTGATATATATTAACTATATTTATCTTACTTTACTTTAATGATACCGGGATTTTTGATCAGGCCCTTCGCCTCCTTCCCCGAGTCCTGATTAATTCAAAAACTCCTCCATATCTTGCCTCTCTGATTTATAAATCAAATAGGTTTTTTCTTTCTTATCATTCTCATCACTTTTAATCTATTCACTCTCCCTCCAAGCTTATCGAGAGTACTTGTAGATTGGAGTGGGTTGTCTCCACCACCCGGGGCTAATCAGGGAATCAGACACCACGGCATCAGAAGAGGCGGAGGAGGGGGTACTTTTGGAGTGGGTGTAGCGCCTCCCTTTGCAGTACGGAGGTGACAACCTCCAGCTGGATGAAGGAGAGGCCTGACGCCGTAGGAAACGTTTGGTCTCCACGGACGGAGGAATGGTATTATCGATAACATAACCTCTAGACTTGGGTCTTCTGACGCACTGAGGGACAGATTATAGGTTGACGGGAGTGGAGGAGGGAATGAGTTGTGGGAGGAGGAGGGGGAAAGTCAGATACTCTCTCAGACGAAGAATAGAAATTTGATTCTTAACTAATAGGTTTTTGTGTTAGTTGAGACGGCAGGGGCATCTTAACGATTAGTTCCTAAAGGAGGATGAACAGCTGGGATAACTGTGGACCTGCTGCCGCTACCAGGATTCGAACCTATACGAACTCGACCAATGGGCGAGCCGTGAGTGCGCCACAGCCAGCGTTGCTAACCGCTAAACAAAGTAATACTCCAAAAATCGTTTGAGAACAGATGCTGCAGAACTCAAGCTTACATTTTTAGATATTAGAAAAAAGCAGTGGTAATATACCGATTGAATAGATACAATTACACGTAAGAGAGTTTAGCGAGAGCTGCCATTCCGAAATAAAGCTTCGATCAAGTCTCATAAACCGCAGGATTCGAATTCGTATCAATAGACTCGGGAATCTTCGTCAGGTAAACATTAATCTCGAGGAAGAGGAGGGAGGGAGGGAGGGGAAACGCAGTTCCCTTCCACACTATTTCCCTCCAGTGGACGACGACCCGCTCCACTGAAATACCACTGAGAATCATCCCCCCTCAATCTCACCCTTATCTATCAATTTCCTTTATAAACCACAAAGATAAAAGACGAAGCCTTGATGAAGGACTCGAGGCTGAAACTCCTCAACCACGGGAAGGGATGTCTCTCGCCAAACGGACGCCCTTCCGTTGGTGGCCACGGCGATAACAGAAGTCCAGAGGGTTACGTGTGGGTGATAAATGAATACAGGAAACTCCCTGAAGGATATCCGATACCTTGAGTGCTTCTGGATCCACGTATCAGGATCTCTTCCCGATGCTTTTGTGGCAACAGTGTCTTCATCTGCCATCGTCTCGCTCCCCCAGGGCGGCTAGGGAGATCGGACAGGTGACAATACTGGGCTAAATCTATCACCCGGGAACGCTATCATCATAGGATCTTGAACAGAAAGATCGAAGGCTTAATAGAAAATGGTGGGTGGGGCCTATCCTATAGATTTTTTTTTTTCTCAACAAGAGTAATGTTACAGTGTAACTTAGATGATTTCGAGCAGGTTGGCCGAGACTAGTTAGAGTGGCGTCAGCTGGCGGGAATAACTATGAATATATCATAAGCAACATGCATACTTCACCACTTCCTCCTCCTCCTCCTCCTCCTCCTCCTCCTCCTCCTCCTCCTCCTTTCTCTTACGCAACTCCCGAGTACCAGTTCCCCACAAGGTTGATTATAACACCATTTGTCAACATTAGAGAAACTTTTTCTTCCTCTCTCTCTCTCTCTCTCTCTCGCGCGCGCGCGCTTTTTTTTTTTTTTTTTTTTTTTTTTTTTTTTTTTTTTATTCAGAGACAAATTGCTCAGCGCGACCCTCTCATGACCCAAGACTTGAAATGCCAGGCGATGGCTCACCCTTTCTGAGTCCCATGAATAGATACCTTGCCCCCATTAGATTCTTGCATTGATAATACTCATCTTGGATTAACATTTGTTCGTGGAAAGTTCACCGCCACTGCAACGTTCATAGGTAGATACAGACAGCTGAAAGGGGGGGGAAGGGGGGAGGGGGTGAGGCACAGCAGGGGACGGGGGCTGAGGCGACCTTCCCTCACACACACACACACACACACACACACACACACACACACACACACACACACACACACATCTGCTGATGAATAATCCAATAATTCCACAGCTTTGGTGGGGAAACTGTGTGGCAAATAATCTTCTGAGGCATTTGGAGATAGAACTTCTGGCATTCCTTGGGCACCGGTGTCTGTGGAAGCTATGATTTACATCTACATTCATTTCCTACCCACCCACCCCAAAAGATATGCGAAATGGATAATCAAGAAACCCAGGTCGGGTTGACCTGTTCCTCTGTCTCTCTTGTAATATCTGGGTACGAGGAGAGGGAAAAAAGAGGAAGAAAGGAGGAAGTGGAAGGGAAAAAAAAAGGGGGAATAATGGAATCCTAACCAAATTGATGATAAAAGGCTGTAGATAAGAGGGGTGATATCAGAGAGAGAGAGAGAGAGAGACAGAGAGAGACAGAGAGAGAGAGAGAGAGAGAGAGAGAGAGAGAGAGAGAGAGAAATTGAGAGAGACAGTCTTGATGGATGGCTAGAAAGGAGTATAAAGAGACGAGGACGAGCTGCAAATTGTACGAGGGACGAAGACGAACAGTGAAATTGTACAGGGGACGAAGACGAACAGTGAAATTGTACGAGGGACGAAGACGAACAGTGAAATTGTGTAAGGGACGAAAACGAACAATGAAATTGTACAAGGAACGAAGACGAACTGTGAAATTGTACGGGGGACGAAGACGAACAAGAAATTGTACAAGGGACGAAGACGAACAGCGAAATTGTACGAGGGACGAAGACGAACAGTGAAATTGTACGGAGGACGAAGACGAACAGGAAACTACACTGGTTTATGCAGACACAGAGGAAGGCTAGAGAGCTGAGGGGTTTCTGGTGGCGGTAGGATAATGATTATCGAACCCCGGCCTCACACTAGTCTTGAAGAGGGACACACGATGGTGTGGTCCGGCCACAGTGACGAACCACGTAAAGACCCTCGCCTGGCCACTGAAAGGATAGACCTAGGTGCTGGCTGGCCAGACTCAAAAGCTGAAGGTTGTATGAGTCAGTGGAATCAAGAATGGATGTCGAGGATATTGTCAACAAGTCAGAGAAAAAAAAAAAGATGTACGCTTTTAATAACTTGTCTCCTTCAGCAGGAGAAAGGGAAGAATGAACTATAGAAAATGGAGGAAATTGAGTAACTGAAGGGAATTACGAGAAGAAGAAAACGAATCTAGAAAACGGGAATGGTACAGACAAGAAAAGAATGAGACGCGGTGAACGTAGTTAGAACGAGTGATACAGGTCTTCCCATTTTCAGAGGAGAAGTGACCTCAACCTTCCCCCGAGCCAGTCAGATGATAGATGTGTTAATCCTCAACCTCACCTGAGCAGGCAAGACGGTATGGATCGACAACATGAAAGAATAACCTTTGGGTATGACGGTTTTGACCCTCATAGTTGACCCCTTTGGCTTGATCCTTTGAGTCGACCTTCTAACTTGACCCTTTGGTTTGACCCTTTGAGTCGACCTTTTGGCTTGACCCTTTGAGTTGACCCTTTAATGTGACCCTGTGGCTTGACCCTTTCGGTTGAACCTTTAGCTTGACCCTTTGGCTTGACCCTTTGAGTCGACCTTTTGGCTCGACCCTTTGAGTTGACCCTTTGATTTGATCCTGTGGCTTGACCCTTTCAGTTGACCCTTTAACTTGACCCTTTGGCTTGACCCTTTGAGGCTGACCCTTTGAATGGACTCTTTAGCTTCACCCTTTTGCATAGCTTTGATATCGCTTATTTGAGTTCCGTTCGAGATATGAGTTTTTACGTGTATACCACCATTTCTTACAGGCAGAACGTGATATATAACATAGGCACTTCAGTAACGTTAATTCTGTAGTGTAGATGAAAGCCACTTACTACTTACCAAGTATTTTACGACTTACATTTACAGACCAGAATTATGCTTGACGTAATTCACATCTGTTTTGTATAACACGATATTTACGACTTTTTCTTTCGTAAGGTCTGCCCGGATAACATTCGTCCATAATTCCTTTTCCCTCAGCGCCTTCAGCACTTCACACGTCAATCAGCATTTACTCTGGCCAAACGGAGAAGCTGTCTTTATAACTCCATCAACATTAACCAATTTCTCAGTAAATTTCAAGCTGCTGGCTTTACATTTCTCCACCTCATACTTAAATATTCATCCTAACCTTCCAGAGGGACTGACAAGCCATGCATAAAACACCGAGATTCTTAGGTGGAGAACATTACCATGTGTCTTTGTAAGACTAACAAGAGCGAGAGGTCGGTCAGGCCAGAAGCCGCTCGACTTCATTGGTGTGTTGTGGAGTTCCCAAACCACAGAGAGAGGAAGGAGGAGGAGGAGAGGGGCGTCTGACGCACAGAATTTGACTCATCCAGAAAACTCGTCCTCGTTTGACATTTGTCTGTGACGAAGTGCTTCCCCGAAATGGAGCAGGTGAGGAGGAGAGTCATAGTGACCATTTTGTTATAGAAGATGATTTTCTTTTTTCATTATCAATATCTTTTCGGTTCGAGTTACTAATACTCTTGTTGGTTCCGATCACGAGCAGATGACTTTACTAAAGCTAAGGATTCAATGGAACAGACAAAAAGGATAAAGAAATAAAGAATTATGGACAAAAGGGGAGTAGGGTTGACCCATCACCTCATACGGAGATGGACTGGCCAAGGGGAAAGGTAGAAGAGGGAAACTTAGAAATTAGACCCTGATACCAAACCTTATCTAAAACTTATGATATATCGAGGGATAAATCATGAAGTAAGAGGAGATACGGTGCTTCGCTTTGCGATGAGTAAGACGATACGGCATGTTTGCTCTGAGGTAGATAATTGATGCAATTTCAGCTAAAGTTTATTCAGTGATGTCGCATCACCTGGTAACGCTTTACAGCCACCTCGTCTGGTTACACTCAGAGCTTTGGTGGCGTCACATCTGAATAAGCTTAGCTTCGCTGCCACCTCCCTTGCTGCAGCTAAAGCCCTCATGACCTCATCCCTTTGGTTAGATACTAGATATATTTTTGGTCGTCTCTGACATACTTTAGGTACTGACATCGACTCCTACTGGCTTTCGAGATGATGCCATCTTCTATACCGGGATCTTAATCCTACAACCGCCTCCCCCTCTTACATTTTCTTTTTTCAAGAAATATCTCTACCACGTCCACGATTATACCGCAGACGTTCTAACCCCCCAACATTTCTAGGCATGACTCTAAACATCGATCTCCCTCTGGCTATACCATAAGCCATAGATACTAAGAGATAGTCATGATCCAGCCTTCCACACTCAGCAATACTGAACGTACACAACCTGTAGAAAACGGCGGACTCGAACCTTGCCAAACAAGGGATACTGAACATATCTGTGATAACGTGGGACCTATCAGACACCTGGATGATCATCATGTAGCACTGGGCACCTCAGGAAATCTCTCAGTGTGACGAGAACGTTATAAGACGACGACATATGGTGAGGTAAATTCGTGACAGCGGGTGACAGACATCTTCACCACAGTAAAGCCCCATTAAGTAACGCAGCGCAGCGCTCCAGCAGATAACAGACACAGCAAAGGACTTCCAAGTGAACAGCACAATCTTACCAGGTCATAGTCTCCTCAAACACCCAATAGACCGCCAGATAGATGGAACAGCGGAACAGCCGTAGATGGCGCTGTGCACCAGCCCCACCGACTAACACAGCATATCCTCACCAGCGAACACAGCACGCCACCGTCATCTGACACAGCACGGCACCGATCACCAACACGACCCTCCACACAGCATAACACCGTCAGGAGATACAACACCACCGAAAAAACAAAAAGAACATAACTTAACCCACCTCCATAACACGTCATAACTTCACGAGCTAACCGGATACGACAAGAGCACCTGTCCCTGTAACTTACAGTGATAAGAGCACCTGTCCCTATAACTTACAGTGATAAGCGCATTTGTCCCTGTAACTTACAGTGATAAGAGCATTTGTCCCTGTAACTTACAGTGATAAGCGCATTTGTCCCTGTAACTTACAGTGATAAGAGCATTTGTCACTGTAACTTACAGTGATAAGAGCATTCGTCACTGTAACTTACAGTGACAAGAGCTGTGGTTTCGAGTGACGAACGAGAGCTGGACGGTAAGCAGTGAAATGTATACATGATCGCCAGAGCAAGATCAATAAACCCAGAGAGAGAGAGAGAGAGAGAGAGAGAGAGAGAGAGAGAGAGAGAGAGAGAGAGAGAGCGAGGGGGATGGGGGGGGGGACAGGGACTGGGCCGTCATAAACCGCCGAATTGGATATTTGAACACCACGCAACGACCTACGCAGTCGGGTATTAACCCCACCCATAAAATGCGGGGACGCAGCTCTTCGTCATCCGTAATAAGATACGTAAGAAGCATTACCGACACGTCACTTCCCCGTTACTCCTGTTTGCTCCCCGACAGCGAACAGATGGGACCCGACAAGACAAAAACGTCAGGAGCAAGAAACCGGGTTCGACCCCAGGTATACACGAGTATATACACACCACACACCACACACACACACACACACACACACGAGACGAAATCAGACCTTCTGAAATCCTAGCAAATACTTTTTCATGATCATAAAGCAGACACTAGATGGTTAAAGGAGTTAAGTTTAGATTCCCGTATTCAAATGAGGTGAAGAGAAGTAATGTCAATGCGAATAAGACTGACATAGATGAGGAGGAGGAGGAGGAGGAAGTGGGAGAGAGAGAGAAGGCGTGGACAGACGAGAGTCTCAAATGGCCCAAGTTTAGACAGGTTTATACAACAAGTTCGGCGATGTTTGTCGGGAAGTGTTGCAAGGACGACCCATTGTGTGTTTTATAATGTCCCCCCGAGGCCCTGAGACACAGCCAGTGAACTGCAGGCAATAGAGGAAGTGTGGCACAGAAGGTGGAGCGATGGGCTTGGAGCCACCTGCAGTGGAGGAAGTGCGACACACAAAGGTGGCTTGAACCGAACTGTGTAGTCAACAGAACGATGCGAGGCACAGAAGTTGAGCCTTCATATATATATATATATATATATATATATATATATATATATATATATATATATATATATCCCTGGGATAGGGGAGAAAATACTTCCCACGTATTCCCTGCGTGTCGTAAAAAGCGACTAAAATGGGAGGGAGCGGGGGGTCTGGAAATCCTCTGCTCTCGTTTTCTAATTTTCTAAAAGAAGGAACAGAGAAGAAGGCCAAGTGAGGATATTCCCCCAAAGGCTCAGTCCTCTGTTCTTAACGCTACCTCGCTAAAGCGGGAAAAATATATTTTTTTTTTTTTTTTTTTTTGCCGCTGTCTCCCGCGTTTGCGAGGTAGCGCAAGGAAACAGACGAAAGAAATGGCCCAACCCACCCCCATACACATGTATATACATACGTCCACACACGCAAATATACATACCTACACAGCTTTCCATGGTTTACCCCAGACGCTTCACATGCCTTGATTCAATCCATATATATTCAATATATATATATATATATATATATATATATATATATATATATATATATATATATATATATATATATATATACATATATATATGAACAAAGATACCAAGCATAATATCGATACCACAACACAAAAAAAACACTTGATATAAACTCATAACCACAACTTCGTCTGGGGAACTTTGGCTATTCCCATCATTTTCTTCTTTGGACCCAAGATATTTTTTTTCTTCTCTTGGTTTTTTCGTTCTCTAACAACGTCATGATTCAGTTAGTCCAAATGGGTAGCCGCTGGCGCAGTCGCCACGGGTGGATTTAATGCCTGTGGATATAGAAAATACACGACACAAGTATATAAGCAATAATTCGATAACAAATTCATATCACCTCACTTACGCACGCGTGTGTGATGGATGCGGGATTGCACAGCCAAGAAGATCAAGCGTCTCTAGCACTCGTTTAGATAGTCAATAACACTGAAGACGATACGTTTTTGATCCCATTATACAATTCTGGTTTCCCCAGTCACTCGTGTGTGCAGCTTCTTTGTAACTTCCAGGACATCAATCATAGGCGAGAAGAAGTTTCCTCCCTCATCTATTTTGAGTGAAGAATTAGCATACGTCCATTCTGTAATGGCGCGGGATTCTGTAGATAGCCATTCCATGAACCTGCGGACGATTATCACAAACGGAGGTGGTAGGAGGGTGGGTGGCGAAGACTTCTGTTACGCTTTGCCAAAGAGGAGCTCTTAAAGTTGTACACTTCTGGCGTCCCGTCTGCTCTTAATGATGAAGACTTCTACTAACCTGTTTCTTTGGTTCTTTGCCATTTAGGATCTGCAGGAGGCACCATACTGGCGTCCCATCTGCTCTTAATGTTGAAGGCTTCTGTTACGCTGGTTCTTTGCCAAAGAGGAACTCTAAGTGGTACACTCCTGGCGTTCCATCTGCTCTTAATGATAAAGGCTTCTATTATCCTGTTTCTTTGGATCTTTGCCATTGAGGATCTGCAGGAGGCACGGAACTGGCGTCCCATCTGTTCTTAGTGATGAAGACTTCTATTATCCTGTTTCTTTGGTTCTTTGCCATTGAGGATCTGCAGGAGGCACTGTATTAGCGTCCCTCCCTATCTTACTGTTTATGATTACTGTATGTCTCAGTTGGCTACCTGCAGGAGGCTGGTAAAGAGAGAGAGGCTTGGCCATGGCATACCCTGGCTGGCTAGAACCACCATGGTCGCCAGTAATTAGGTTTGCATTTCTTAACCGTGGTTGGGTTCGGTACGAGTTATGTGGTTCGGAGTAGAGAGAGAGAGAGAGAGAGAGAGAGAGAGAGAGAGAGAGAGAGAGAGAGAGAGAGAAGCCAGTTGATGATAAAGACGGTAGTGAGGGAGTAATTAAGTAAGTATATTGCACCTGAGAGATCAGATGTATTCCCCACACAACACAAGACTGGATGTTCCTCGATCACCTCTCGTCATACTTGATGAACACTACTTTCACAAGGCGACCACCAGACAGACGTCAGCTATCCTAAAATGCTAATTCTAGGGAAGCTAACTTAAGGGAAGCTGATTTTAGGGAAGCTAACTTAAGGGAAGCTGATTTTAGGGAAGCTAACTTAAGGGAAGCTGATTTTAGGGAAGCTAACTTAAGGGAAGCTGATTTTAGGGAAGCTAACTTAAGGGAAGCTGATTTTAGGGAAGCTAACTTAAGGGAAGCTGATTTTAGGGAAGCTCGTTTAAGGGAAGCTAATTGTAGGTAGCTTATTCTAGGGAAGCTAATCTAAGGGAAGCTCGGCTCGTTTAAGGGAAGCTAATTTTAGGTAAGCTTATTTCAGGGAAGCTAATTTAAGGGAAGCTAGTTCTCGGTAAGCAAATTTTAGGGAAGCTATCCTTTAACATTGCTTACCCTGCGTATATAGATAACTACTAAAGTATTCTACACTGCCCAATACCATATAAAAAAAAGAAATCCTACTATGTAAAGCTATATGGTATTGAGTATCATGTGACTCACGTTCCATAAGACATTATCTACAAGCGACGTCTCATAGCGAGTGTGATCGTGTGTGTGTGTGTGGCGTTGAGTGTGAAGAACGACTGAGGTATTCAAACATTCGTTTGCGAGATTTGAACGAAATTATTCATCAGATTACATCTATCACTCAGGATCTCTTGGTTGAAAAACGGAACGAAAGAAAAATGGGAAAAGATCTGAAAAGAGACTTATTCTTTTTTTTTTTTTTTTCTACGCGTAAAAACGATGGTTCCTTTTCGTTTCAGGGATTATATTTTCTTTAAGCCTGATGTGAGGTTTGACGTAAAACGTAAATCAGAGACAGTAATAATGATAATGATAATCATGATAGTGACAATGATAATAATGATGATGATAATAATGATAGTAATAATAAATAAATAATAATAATGATAATGATACTAATAATGATAATAATAATAATAATGATAATGATAATAATAATAATAATAATAATAATGATGATAATGATGATAATAATACTAATATCGTATATATATATATATATATATATATATATATATATATATATATATATATATATATATATATATATATATACATATATTGTACAAGCGTGTAAGTAAACTATTAATATTCAAACAATATGAATATCAACATTTTGTTTCTATCCGTAACATTAATACAATCCTACAGTTGATTTGATATGCGAATCCCCCGTCAATGACTATTTTTCCACATTGCCTTGTGATACAACGCGTGTATTGCAAATCTATATATGAAATTATACATTAATCCAAAGAAAAAAGAAAAAAGTTTCGGTCGTTTTTTTTGTGATAGATATTTTTTCTATGATAGTTTCGGTCGTTTTTTTTTATAGATATTTTTTCTATGATAATTTTCATGCAAACTTTATAATGAGGTGATCAATGGCTTCGTTTTTAAATTGGGGGAAAGAGATTTTCAAACCCATTTCTTTCTAAATGGTTGAGGGAAAACCATTAGCCGATACCTTTCTCCTCAACAGTAATAGATCACAAGGATAAACCAGTAGCGTCAGTTATCCCATTATGTAAACCCCACACATCAATAAGGAGATTTAGAGTCCCTATAGAATTGGATTCCTCAATGATTAGGCTGAATTCCTACATCATCTCATTAGGATCAGGTCCTCTTGAGAGGATCCAACACTGTTGTCAGTACGAAAGGGGAAGAAAAAATATAGATCTAATTTCATCGCGGTTTTCTATGTGATACATCAGCATAATGTGTCCTTGTTTCACTAAATCTTAAATCACCTGGTTGATAGAAAATGGAAATGAATTATGTAAAACTCTCGAGCCTTTCTTGTTAGGTTTTGTGAAGGTATAGTCGTGATTAGATAGACAGGTAGATAATAGATAGACAGATGATAGATAGAAAGATAGATAGATAGATAGATAGATTGATTGATTGATTGATAGATGGTAGAAATATGCGAAGATGCGAACCTGAGTTATGTTGGCCCAGCCTCCAGCACGACCAGGGAAGCACAGAAAGGAAAAGAGAGAGAGAGAGAGAGAGAGAGAGAGAGAGAGAGAGAGAGAGAGAGAGAGAGAGAGAGAGAGAGAGTGAGAGAGAGAGAATGAGTTATCCGCCAGGGTCAGAGTGAGAGAAAGATAGACTAGACGACGAGAGTCAAAGACCGAGTCAAACAGACGCGAGCGTAACTCAGTCAGCCTGAGAGACACGGTCTAAATGATAAGTCAAACAGCTGGATCAACCAGTGTCTCTCTCTCTCTCTCTCTCTCTCTCTCTCTCTCTCTCTCTCTCTCTCTCTCTCTCTCTCTCTCTCTCTGACTATATCTCAATCTTGGCCTAGATTTACTGTCCCTCATCTGTCTGGGTGTACCTTACAACCCACATAGCTTTCTGTTTGACTTTCCTTTTTCCCTGAATTTCTGTCAGTTCACAAAGTCTGACCTCATGACTGTGTGAATATATCATTTTTGTAAAGTCTGTACCTACATATGCCTGCCTGGTAGGCTGTGTGATGGTGTCTGTGCATCTAAATGTCTGTTAAGACTTCCTGTGCCACGTTGCCATACCCACACAGAGACTCAGTCGCCTGCCACAATCGTTCCTTGTTATCCCGGTGGCGTCTGTGGCCCTGCAGGTTATGTGGCAACTGTTGCTTGTCATCCATATGACGGGGTAACTGATGGCTTACGTTTGTCTGACACCAAAGCCTGCCATCCATCACTCAAGGAAGTCTATATATATATATATATATATATATATATATATATATATATATATATATATATATATATATATACATACGTATACCATATCCTAAGCCAGACATCCATTGTATCGACCAACTCAGAGGAAAGGATGAAAAGCTAGGTAAACTGCAAGCCGAATGCCCTGCCCCGAACTCGATCCCATGCGGGGCCACGCATACGTCGTGGAGCGTGAATGTGCCATGGGTATCAGTACAGCTGTGCGTGTCTATGGCTACGTGAGTCTTGGCTATATACGCATGAGGGTGGGGCGCTAAGGAATGTGTCATTAACCCTATATCTTCGTGTCTTGTGCTCTGGCTTATTACCTCCGCCAGCTCCACATTCCCCCACCTCCTTCCTTCATAAGCTTTTCAACCTAACATTCGCCTCTCCTTGCCTCCTCTCACTACATACATCACTTACATCTTTTTCGTTCACAGCTGTGTTCTCTCTGTCTCCTCTTCCTTCCTCTCCTCTTTCCCTTCTTCTTCTTCTTCCCCTCCTCATTCTTCATCTTCTCCTCCTCCTCCTCCTCCTCCTCCTCCTCCTCATCGATCTTCTTCTTCTTCTTCTTCTTCTTCTTCTTCTTCTTCTTCTTCTTCTTCTTCTTCTTCTTCTTCTTCTTCTTCTTCTCCTTCATCTTTCTTCCTCTAAGTATCCATTAACCTGCCTGTGCGCCAAGCCTATCCTCCCACACCCTTGCATTGCCACGTAACAGATGGAAGAGGCAGTTGTGAGAGGGACGGCAGAGAAGACCAGTTCCAAATTCCCGTCATGAATTTGATGATCACAGGATCGGCATGGACACCTGGAGGCATATGACCACGTTGCTCATGACAGCTGCCTGGATATGTTTGGAATTTTCGTCTGAACTGCTTGTGTGTGTGTGTGTGTGTGTGTGTGTGTGTGTGTGTGTGTGTGTGTGTGTGTGTGTGTCAATCAAGTCCTTCTCGTCCCATTTTGGTACGAATCACGCGGGAAGGGCCATCAGTCTTATCACAAGAATTAGATTATAAGATTCACTGTCTAATACATATTCAAGGCATTTCAGTGATGGTGTGGGTAAAGGGTTCAGATCTAGTGGGTAGGAAGGAGGAAGAGGAGGCAAGTATATACAGTGGGTACAATATACATCGATAAAGGAGTGTGTCACGAGGGCCCAAATGGGGCTTAGGGAGTCGAGAGGGTCCTTTTCCTCCCGTCTGAGAAGAAAAGAAGGAGGAGGTCTAGGATGCTCAGGTCTGGCTACTGGGTTAGGGTAGTGCCCTCAAGATGGACTCTAAAATTCAATGGTCCGGGTTTGACCCCCCCTGGAAGGTCATGGGAACGAAATGATCCACAGGGGTCAAATGCAAGGGGAAGCGTGCTTGAAGGTCATGCGAGCGGATCATGGGTTCACTGCCTCAGGTCATTTTCGTGACCTTCGGTAACTATGATCATAGAGGGAGGAAACAAAAAAGAAATGATTCTCTTCCTTCAGTCTCACAGCGACGGAACAAGACAAGTGCATTTCTTGAATTGAGTCCTGGTCCTTGCTGCGTAGTGGCCGTGAGAAGCGATTATCTGAGAGAGAGAGAGAGAGAGAGAGAGAGAGAGAGAGAGAGAGAGAGAGAGAGAGAGAGAGACGGACAGAGAGTTAGAGAGAGAGAGAATGAGAGAGAGAGAGAGAGAGAGAGAGAGAGAGAGAGAGAGAGAGAGAGAGAGAGAGAGAGAGAGAGACGGACAGAGTATAAGAGAGAGAATGAGAGTAAAGAGAGAGAGAGAGAGAGAGAGAGAGAGAGAGAGAGAGAGAGAGAGAGAGAGAGAGAGAGAGAGAGAGACAGAGACAGAGAGACAGACAGACAGACAGACAGACACAAACAGACACATACGCTTGGTCCACGAGTGTCTGGTGTGCCTATATGGTCATCAACACCCACCGAGGTCCACCTTGAGCATGATCCAGCTCCTCAGTATTCGGTCTCCTAAGAAACACAACTCAGAGGCGACACTCAGCCTCCCTCCCTTCCTCCTCGTCTGCCACTGACACTGAAAGCTGCAATCCCCTCAAGTCACTGATACTGAGACTGATGGATGTTCAAAGCCTGATATTCAGTTGAGGGTCTGCAACCGACAGGAACCTGAGTTCGATCCGCAGATATCTTGTGTGTTATTTTGGACCCACACTCCTTAGTAAATCAGCGACGACTGCCTCCAACGAATGAATCTAAATCGGACGTAATTGATAAATAGGTTTTATCCCTTTTACGATGATACGTATCTTTTTTTAAGGGTTTCTATTTCATGCCCTCAGTAGGAGGTATATGATCGAAAGCCTCCAAGGCAGAGTGGGGAGCAGTGCAACTACGAAGTCAGAATCATTGGGTTCCAACCGAAGATTTCTTGAGCACAGGAGAGACAACAGGAGGAGGAAGGGTGAGAGAGGGGAAGGAGGAGGGGAAGGAAGGAAAGCACACGCTACGTGCCTCATTTCATGATGGATCGGAGTCTCCCTTGGCATACGTTCCATTCCCAGTGATGGACGTAAGGTGTAATCGGAATGGGAATGTTCCTGATAATGGAACCAGATGGAAAAAAAATGGAAATGAAAAGGCAATGACTTTAAGGCTTGGGTGGGAGGGGGTCTTTTGCAATTTGCCCCACTGATAAAGCCCCAGTCTCTCTCTCTCTCTCTCTCTCTCTCTCTCTCTCTCTCTCTCTCTCTCTCTCTCTCTCTCTCTCTCTCTCTCTCTCTCCCCCCCCCCCTCTCTCTCTCTCTCTCTCTCTCTCTCTCTCTCTCTCTCTCTCTCTCTCTCTCTCTCTCTCTCTCTCTCTCTCTCTCTCTCTCTCTCTCCTCTCTCTCTCCCCTCTCTCTCTCTCTCTCTCTCTCTCTCTCTCTCTCTCTCTCTCTCTCTCTCTCTCTCTCTCTCTCTGCCCAAGGAGAAAGAATCACAACCCGGCCCATCACCCACCCAAAGACCATACCTTCTCTCTCTCTCTCTCTCTCTCTCTCTCTCTCTCTCTCTCTCTCTCTCTCTCTCTCTCTCTCTCTCACCCAAGCTGGAACAAAGGGAGTCTCGTGTTTCCTACACAGAAAAACAAAAAAAAAATGACCCGGACGTCGTTTTTTGTGTGAGCCACAATAGAAAACTGGTTTCTTAAAGCACCATATCTTAGTTCTAACAATGCTATCCATACAGTCGGTAGGAAAGGGAATGATGTTGTTTCAAAGTACAGTATTTACAGTACTTGTATTTTTTCCCTTTAAGAACTACATGTATAAACAGTTGAGAAGATAGACATTAAAAGAAATGATAACCAGTGATATAAAGGGGTTGGCTATGAGAGACAGTATATAGAGATGGTAGGGAATTACACAGAGACGTATAACTCAAGATGAACGTCATAGAGAGATAGAGTAGATGTTAGAGACTCCGAGAGATCAAAATTCAAACGAGGTAACTCACGAGATAAAACGATGCAGGTCGTAATATCTTATCGAAAGGAATATATGAACACAGGAGGAGGTAGAAGTTTATTTCTAACTATGTAAGTATAAGAACGGCTATATACATAGGATCTACAAGGGGAATGTGTATTATGATGAGGCCTTAGAAGCAGGATCTACAAGGGGAATGTGTATTATGATGAGGCCTTAGAAGCTGACCGACTGTCTCCTGGAAGGATGTAGATGAATTTAGATGATTATATACATATGCATATATATACATATCTTTTGATATGTATATAAAGGACTGAGGAGGATGAAACACCTCGATAATGCATCGACTTATTCCAGGACCATTTAAACGAAGTTGTTGACAGAGCTGATAGATACGAGATGTGGAAAGTCAGTGTTAAAAAAAAGAATGTAATTTGCAAGAAAAAAAAAAGAATGAGGAGTTTCAGTAGTAGTAGGAACTGTGCCAGGAAAAGAAAATGTTTGGATGAATGGATGAAGCAATAACGTGAATGATTATAGTTATTCATTTTTCCTACCATATCACCCGCTCTAGTGTCTGGCACTGTTCGTGAGTGTGTGTGTGTGTGTGTGTGTGTGTGTGTGTGGGGACGAAGGAAAGGTACAAATGTTGAAGCAATGGTGGAATGAGAGCGAATGGCGATTGCGTGACGCACAGCGATAGACAGTCGGTTACGACATGATGATATAGATAGATCTATACGTATGATATAGATAGATCTATACATTTGTAGGTGGATAGATTTTGGAAGGATATTGAGGCGATAGCTATAGGACCTCCTATTTTCAGATGTTTAGGAATCCCTAAATCTATCCTGAGGGAGACTTGAATGTCACACCACAGATGCTCTTTTGAAGACAACAAACGAATGTTCGTTACACATTATGCACGAAATCAAAATGGAAAAGACCAAACGAAGAAACTCGTTAAACACACTGTAAAAAAGATAGCATCCTACAACTTTTTTTGTGTGATGAAATACAACACCATGGACGAAGGGTTTTGAGAAATGCTCATTGGTTCTGGCCTCATATTGGCTGTCCTGATGTCATCATATTTTCTCATATCGATCGTTCGTGACATTTCCTGTCATTTGTCATAATAGATATCATCATATTGATTTCCTATTTCGATAGAAAGTAGATATAAAGTAAGGCTACCACTATTATTTTAGGGGAAATTTGTCTCATATTCACACTTAACCAACCTTAACGAGACGAGTCGTATCGATCATTTCGAAATTCATCGATCCCATCCGGTAAGATACTTTTTTGGCCGTGTGTACAACAGCAGCCGACGTCTGGGGTCGTCACTGCGCTGATCTGTTTCCCTCAACTGTGACGCCCACTTTCATCATTTGACCCGGCTTAGCTTGAAGCTAGTTACCGATATCCGTATCTCGGAGTTTTGATCAGGGGATAAACTAAGTTGAGAGGCAGTAAACCAGTTGGTGATGGCCCCCTGGCACTTGCAGGGGGGGAATGGCCGAACGGTACTTACAAGGGTGAGACAAGAGAGCAGTGAATGTGTTGATCAGTTGGTAACGAGGGCGGTAATGGCCAAAGGGAACCAGACAATAGTGTGAGTAAATGGCCAGGCGGTACAGCAGTTAATGGCCAGGCTACAGTATAAGTCATGGTTAAGGGGGGGAGAACTGTGATAACTAGATGGTATTATCATTAAGGGGCTTTAGGGGTGCAATAGGTAATAGGCAGATGATGCCGTAGCATTGAGAGCTAAGGGGCGCTGCCAGTGAGGGGATGTCATCACCCTTGAGGGCTAAGGGATGCTGCCAGTGAGGGACAGAAGTCATCATCCTTGAGGGCTAAAGGGCGCTGCCAGTGAGGGACAGAAGTCATCACCCTTGAGGGCTAAGGGGCGCTGCCAGTGAGGGGATGTCATCACCCTTGAGGGCTAAGGGATGCTGCCAGTGAGGGACAGAAGTCATCACCTTTGAGGGCTAAGGGGCGCTGCCAGTGAGGGACAGAAGTCATCACCCTTGAGGGCTAAGGGGCGCTGCCAGTGAGGGACAGAAGTCATCACCCTTGAGGGCTAAGGGGCGCTGCCAGTGAGGGACAGAAGTCATCACCTTTGAGGGCTAAGGGGCGCTGCCAGTGAGGGACAGAAGTCATCACCTTTGAGGGCTAAAGGGGCGCTGCCAGTGAGGGACAGAAGTCATCACCCTTGAGGGCTAAGGGGCGCTGCCAGTGAGGGACAGAAGTCATCACCCTTGAGGGCTAAGGGGCGCTGCCAGTGAGGGACAGAAGTCATCACCCTTGAGGGCTAAGGGGCGCTGCCAGTGAGGGACAGAAGTCATCACCCTTGAGGGCTAAGGGGCGCTGCCAGTGAGGGACAGAAGTCATCACCCTTGAGGGCTAAGGGGCGCTGCCAGTGAGGGACAGAAGTCATCACCCTTGAGGGCTAAGGGGCGCTGCCAGTGAGGGACAGAAGTCATCACCCTTGAGGGCTAAGGGGCGCTGCCAGTGAGGGACAGAAGTCATCACCCTTGAGGGCTAAGGGGCGCTGCCAGTGAGGGGATGTCATCACCCTTGAGGGCTAAGGGGCGCTGCCAGTGAGGGGATGTCATCACCCTTGAGGGCTAAGGGGCGCTGCCAGTGAGGGGATGTCATCACCCTTGAGGGCTAAGGGGCGCTGCCAGTGAGGGGATGTCATCACCCTTGAGGGCTAAGGGGCGCTGCCAGTGAGGGACAGAAGTCATCACCCTTGAGGGCTAAGGGGCGCTGCCAGTGAGGGGATGTCATCACCCTTGAGGGCTAAGGGGCGCTGCCAGTGAGGGACAGAAGTCATCACCCTTGAGGGCTAAGGGGCGCTGCCAGTGAGGGGATGTCATCACCCTTGAGGGCTAAGGGGCGCTGCCAGTGAGGGACAGAAGTCATCACCCTTGAGGGCTAAGGGGCGCTGCCAGTGAGGGGATGTCATCACCCTTGAGGGCTAAGGGGCGCTGCCAGTGAGGGGATGTCATCACCCTTGAGGGCTAAGGGGCGCTGCCAGTGAGGGACAGAAGTCATCACCCTTGAGGGCTAAGGGGCGCTGCCAGTGAGGGACAGAAGTCATCACCCTTGAGGGCTAAGGGGCGCTGCCAGTGAGGGGATGTCATCACCCTTGAGGGCTAAGGGGCGCTGCCAGTGAGGGACAGAAGTCATCACCCTTGAGGGCTAAGGGGCGCTGCCAGTGAGGGGATGTCATCACCCTTGAGGGCTAAGGGGCGCTGCCAGTGAGGGACAGAAGTCATCACCCTTGAGGGCTAAGGGGCGCTGCCAGTGAGGGACAGAAGTCATCACCCTTGAGGGCTAAGGGGCGCTGCCAGTGAGGGACAGAAGTCATCACCCTTGAGGGCTAAGGGGCGCTGCCAGTGAGGGACAGAAGTCATCACCCTTGAGGGCTAAGGGGCGCTGCCAGTGAGGGACAGAAGTCATCACCCTTGAGGGCTAAGGGGCGCTGCCAGTGAGGGACAGAAGTCATCACCCTTGAGGGCTAAGGGGCGCTGCCAGTGAGGGACAGAAGTCATCACCCTTGAGGGCTAAGGGGCGCTGCCAGTGAGGGACAGAAGTCATCACCCTTGAGGGCTAAGGGGCGCTGCCAGTGAGGGACAGAAGTCATCACCCTTGAGGGCTAAGGGGCGCTGCCAGTGAGGGGATGTCATCACCCTTGAGGGCTAAGGGGCGCTGCCAGTGAGGGACAGAAGTCATCACCCTTGAGGGCTAAGGGGCGCTGCCAGTGAGGGACAGAAGTCATCACCCTTGAGGGCTAAGGGGCGCTGCCAGTGAGGGACAGAAGTCATCACCCTTGAGGGCTAAGGGGCGCTGCCAGTGAGGGACAGAAGTCATCACCCTTGAGGGCTAAGGGGCGCTGCCAGTGAGGGGATGTCATCACCCTTGAGGGCTAAGGGGCGCTGCCAGTGAGGGGATGTCATCACCCTTGAGGGCTAAGGGGCGCTGCCAGTGAGGGGATGTCATCACCCTTGAGGGCTAAGGGGCGCTGCCAGTGAGGGACAGAAGTCATCACCCTTGAGGGCTAAGGGGCGCTGCCAGTGAGGGACAGAAGTCATCACCCTTGAGGGCTAAGGGGCGCTGCCAGTGAGGGACAGAAGTCATCACCCTTGAGGGCTAAGGGGCGCTGCCAGTGAGGGACAGAAGTCATCACCCTTGAGGGCTAAGGGGCGCTGCCAGTGAGGGACAGAAGTCATCACCCTTGAGGGCTAAGGGGCGCTGCCAGTGAGGGGATGTCATCACCCTTGAGGGCTAAGGGGCGCTGCCAGTGAGGGGATGTCATCACCCTTGAGGGCTAAGGGGCGCTGCCAGTGAGGGACAGAAGTCATCACCCTTGAGGGCTAAGGGGCGCTGCCAGTGAGGGGATGTCATCACCCTTGAGGGCTAAGGGGCGCTGCCAGTGAGGGACAGAAGTCATCACCCTTGAGGGCTAAGGGGCGCTGCCAGTGAGGGGATGTCATCACCCTTGAGGGCTAAGGGGCGCTGCCAGTGAGGGGATGTCATCACCCTTGAGGGCTAAGGGGCGCTGCCAGTGAGGGGATGTCATCACCCTTGAGGGCTAAGGGGCGCTGCCAGTGAGGGACAGAAGTCATCACCCTTGAGGGCTAAGGGGCGCTGCCAGTGAGGGACAGAAGTCATCACCCTTGAGGGCTAAGGGGCGCTGCCAGTGAGGGACAGAAGTCATCACCCTTGAGGGCTAAGGGGCGCTGCCAGTGAGGGACAGAAGTCATCACCCTTGAGGGCTAAGGGGCGCTGCCAGTGAGGGGATGTCATCACCCTTGAGGGCTAAGGGGCGCTGCCAGTGAGGGGATGTCATCACCCTTGAGGGCTAAGGGGCGCTGCCAGTGAGGGGATGTCATCACCCTTGAGGGCTAAGGGGCGCTGCCAGTGAGGGGATGTCATCACCCTTGAGGGCTAAGGGGCGCTGCCAGTGAGGGACAGAAGTCATCACCCTTGAGGGCTAAGGGGCGCTGCCAGTGAGGGACAGAAGTCATCACCCTTGAGGGCTGAATTAGATGGAATTCTCAGACAATTTACAAGATTAATCAAAAGATAAAATAGAAATGATACAGTTTTTGATCAATTTTATCATGCCTTCCTTCGTATCAGGGAGAATATATTTTTTTTTCTCTTATTCTCTTCTTTTCTTTACCTTACATATATTATTCATCTCCCGCAATCAGTGCCTGACCCTTAGCCTAGGTATATAGCTTCACCCTTAGGGATCACGCCAATCAGGGTTCAAGTCAAAGGCCAGTGGCGTTGAGGGTTGAGTGAAGATGCTATCCATCAAAGAGGAAGTTCAAGATGCGTTTGTCGAGGACGAAATGAACCCACGTGTGTCACGGGTTGTCTTGAAGACGACTTTGGCATTCATGATGAAGATGAAGGGAGAGACATGGCGCACAGTCATAGCACTCTCTTTGCTTCTTTTCTGTTCATTAGATTGGGAATAATGGCAAGAGAGAGAGAGAGAGAGAGAGAGAGAGAGAGAGTCACTCGCGTAAATAAGGTGCCATAGGGAAAGCGCAGAGGACAGGAGAGTCCATGGAAAAAGCCAGATGATCAGGAGTCTTGATGGTCTATGAAGAGGTTATCTGCTGGGGGACAGCAGGAATGGCATCTTCAATTCCCACTCGAGAGACATGGAGTAGGGTACTAAAGCCGAGGAGGAGGAGGAGGAGGAGGAAGTAGCAGCAGCGAGGAGAGAGTGGTAATGAGAGGTGGCAGAAGGAGGCTACAGCTGGTGGAACAAGAGAGCCAAAAGGAGGCAAGAGGCTGAGTGGGACGACGACTGGAGGTGTGGGACTGAGGTGTTAGGTATCGGGGAAGCCATTTGTGTCGATGGGCCAAACCTGACTTGCCCAGCCAGTCGATCGAAGTGGTGAGGTTACCTTGGCTCAGGAAAAAAAGAGAAAATATTCCATGTTAGGTCGAGTGTAATGGTACCAACCCCATCGGAATCGCACACTCCCTTACGTGTATGTCTTCCACGAATCGTATACCTCCCGAACTACCCCTTTTTCCCCTCCCAGCGCGCTGATTGCGTACAGGGGCCACAGAAGTACACTCGCCAGTTCCCGATAACGTCGTTGTCTCGCTCTTTATGTGCCCACTTTAACACTTATTGGCCGTGTTCCTGAGGCTATTTACCAGCGAGAAATGGAGGAAAAACGTCTGGTGGTCTTGTACGGTCATGGCCCCTACCGTAGACAACGCGAAGTCCCTTGTAGGACAAGTGGCTGGGTTGGATGAGGGCCTGGAGTGGTCTGTTGTTTGTATGATCGTTAGACCACGATTGGTCCGACATGGACCTTTACCTATTGGGCCGGCCCGTTCGCTTGTGTCTATCTGACGGTCCCAGCAGTGGTCCAACGCGTCAGGGTAATAGATAGGTGTCTATCTGAGGGTCCCAGCACTGGTCCTACGCATCAGGGTAATAGATAGGTGTCTATCTGAGGGTCCCAGCAGTGGTCCTACGCATCAGGATAATAGATAGGTGTCTATCTGAGGGTCCCGGCAGTGGTCCTACGCGTCAGGGTAATAGATAGGTGTCTATCTCAGGATCCCAGAAGTGGTCTTACACATCAGGGTGATAGATAGGTGTCTATCTGAAGGTCCCAGCAGTGGTACTACGCGACAGGGTAATAGAAAGATGTCTATCTCCCCCTCATCCTTGAGACTGAACACGTAACAATAATGTATTGGGAATATTCGATGCTGGAATGGCAAACGATCATTCGGAATGGTAGTGGTCGGATTTGTGTGTGTGTGTGTGTGTGTGTGTGTGTGTGTGTGTGTGTGTGTGTGTGTGTGTGTGTGAGGAACGTGTAGCTGTGGCGAGGAGGCGGAGTGGATAGAGAAGAGGGGGGGAGGGGGGGTCAGCGGCTGAGAGCCACTGAATGATGGGTTAAAGAAGAGATGACACGAGGAAGAAGAGAGCCAGCAAGGGGAAGTCGCGGAAGAATGTCAGGTGAGAGACGTGAATGGCTGGCAAGAGAGAGCGGTGAGGGGAGAGACGGAGAGAGAGAGAGAGAGAGAGAGAGAGAGAGAGAGAGAGAGAGAGAGAGAGAGAGAGAGAGAGAGAAGAGAGAGAGAGAGAGTGAAGCAAAACGGTTCTTGTAACATAGGAAAGCGGTTCCAGGACTGTAGCTGAGGACAGATGCCATTTCGTAGCCAAGATCACGTTTCGTCGTAAACAAGTGAGGCTGTTGAAGACGTGGAACACGAAAAAAAGAAAACACGTGGTGAAAGATGAAGAAAAAAATAAAAAAATAAGAAAATAAAATCTGGAGTAAAAGTTTAAATCCCGGGAAGGGAAGCGAACTTGTTGAAAAATAGGAAAAAAAAAAACTGTATCAATTTAGGTGTGGTTGGGCGGTAGCAGACTGATGCACTGTGGTGGACTGGCAGGGTTGGGAGCAACACGTCGGGGTGTGTCATTTGTGGTTGAGCCAGTACCTCGGTCGCTCATCCACTTGGGTACTTTGAGGTCACTCTAATGGAGGGTCGTCATTGAGGCTAGCTTATTCATTCGTTGATCACTCCTGACGACCAGTGTAAGGTCATAATGAGAGTGGGGGTGGGTCGTCATTGAGGCCAGCTTATTCATTCGTTGATCACTCCTGACGACCAGTGTAAGGTCATAATGAGAGTGGGGGTGGGTCGTCATTATGGCGAGTCCTTACACACGTTCATCTCTCCTGATGACCAGTATGAAGGTCAGTATGGGGTCCTTAGTTGCTCTCCATCACCCAGCATCCTCTGCTGCCTTGTCCTTCCACCTCCACACACCTTTGACAAATTTCCCTCACGTCCCCTTTCCTCCTCGTATCCCTTGTTTGTGATTCATCGCGTCTCTCTCTCTCTCTCTCTCTCTCTCTCTCTCTCTCTCTCTCCCTCTCCCTCTCCCTCTCCCTCTCCCTCTCCCTCTCCCTCTCCCTCCCCCTCCCCCTCTCCCTCTCCCTCCCTCCCTCCCTCCCTCCCTCCCTCCCTCCCTCCCTCCCTCCCTCCTCCCTCCCTCCCTCCCTCCCTCCCTCCCTCTCTCTCTCTCTCTCTCTCTCTCTCTCTCTCTCTCTCTCTCTCTCTCTCTCTCTCTCTCTCTCTCTCTCTCTCTCTCTCTCTCTCTCTCTCTCTCTCTCTCTCTCTCTCTCTCTCTCTCTCTCTCTCTCTCTCTCTCTCTCTCTCTCTCTCTCTCTCTCTCTCTCTCTCCTCTCTCTCTCTCTCTCTCTCTCTCTCTCTCTCTCTCTCTCTCTCTCTCTCTCTCTCTCTCTCTCTCTCTCTCTCTCTCTCTCTCTCTCTCTCTCTCTCTCTCTCTCTCTCTCTCTCTCTCTCTCTCTCCTCTCTCTCTCCTCTCTCTCTCTCTCTCTCTCTCTCTCTCTCTCTCTCTCTCTCTCTCTCTCTCTCTCTCTCTCTCTCTCTCATGCCCCTGCCACATACAGTGAATCCCTTCTTCCTCTCTCCTGCTCCTCTTCCTCTTCATCCTAACTCTTCCTTTGTGACAAAACACCGGAGAGAGGAACTTGCAGCTTGTCTTGAGTTAATTAATAACATCTCACAACCAGATGTGAATTTGAATATACTCTAAAATTCCCAGAGCACCTGAGCATGGCTAGACGAAAATCATCTTTTCATCTACACATTTCAGAATCCATCCATCCCCCCCCCCCCCCCCCCCCCCCGGTGCCTTGCTTCCTCATCTAGATCAATGTTAAACAAGTCAGTGTTATTTATGTATGAAACCCTTCTCCAGATTTCATTTGTAAACCGCCAGAATGTGTATGATATATTTACATTTCAATCTTGAGTTACGCAAGGGACGCATATTCTTCTTACACAGATGAATGGAGAGTTGAATGATGAAAGGTCAGGATTCTGCAGCGTGTTGATTGATGCTGATGGCTCGTGTGTGAGCAGCTGGTAGTCAGTATGAGAGCAAGGTAGATGGTAGCTGAGGAAGGAGGGTGGGGTAAGTAGGAGGTTACTCAGCTGGTGGGAGGATGATGAGTGGTGGAAAATGTTAATAATCTGGGGGTTTAGTTGTCCTTACCCAGTACACCCAGCTGCCTCGTCCCACACCACCCAGTAGCTCACTTACCTCACTTCACCTCACCCTTCTGCAGGCCCTCCTGCATCACTTTCACCAGGCCCTCCTGCCGCCCTTCACCTCATCCTCCTGACTTACCTCACCAAGCCCCTCTGTCTCACCAGGCCATCTGCCACACTGTATCCAGCGTCCCGGCCACACTTACACCCGGCCACATCCCTCCCCGTGGCCCGTTGAAGCCAACCTCACGCAGCGTCTGCCGTGAATGGCGGTGACACTCTCTCTCTCTCTCTTTCCCTCGTCTATAAACAGTAGAGATCCAGTTGAGTTCTAACTACTCTCTATATAAATTGTTAATCAGCAACAAGCGAAGGCGTAAAGAAGCAGTGGTTCGTTATCTTTACGTGGGGTCGTGGTGATGGTGTAGCAACGTGAACTCTGCTGGGTTCTTCATCCTGAGTTTATAATCACGGTCGAGCTTAATGTTGGGTTGTCGGGTGGAACATAAGATCGCAAGAAGCCACTTGGTGTTGAGGCGAAGGAGGTTCCTCGCCCACTACGAAGGTGTGAGTGCTAGATCGCGTGTAGTCCATGCCCTCCAAACACGACTTGGGAAGCTTTTAAAGTGTATTTTCTACGAGGGAGGATATAGACTATCTAATTACATCCATGTAGTGTTCGGGGCTTTGAATGGCGTCTGTGGAAAACGAATTGTGTGACGTGAGTGTACAACAGGAGATGAGATACGATTCCTTTGATGAGGACCTTCGGGGAATTGACAGACCAAAAGATGTGGTTAGCGAGTCTATACACACAGAGCTGATCCAATGCCACACCTCTAGTTCTGTAAGTAGGGTAGGATTCCCTCCCAGGGAATCAATGCTCTGTTCCCCTGTCCCAGTGACCCTGGTCGCCAGCGAGGTATGAAGCTATAATCAGAAGCGCTGCAGATTTGTGCGCTAGCAGTATGTTATGTCCAGCAGTATGGCATACCCAACTTACACTTGATATATACAAGTCTAAGGGATTTTCGTAACCGACTGAACTTGCACTTCGTAGAAATGCACATTCATTAGAGCCAAAAAAAAAAAAGGAGGGGTGGTAAGGAACAATTTGGACGAGTAACAGAAATGCTCTGTTGTTGTTGCCTACTGTTCCTTCGGCCTTAGTAAACAAGAGGGGGACGGCGCCGAAGCAGTAAAACAAGTGACAGGTCGTAAGAAGTTGTTACCCAGGCAACTTGGAGCGAAAAACTACCTTCCCAGAAGGGTCCTCCAGTCGGGTCAAATGGTAATCAATTTACTTTTAGGGAGACTTTGGGTCGCCTCGCTTCTCGCCCCCTCCCCCACCCACCCCCACCATGCAAGACGATAAGTGTGTGTGTGTGAGTGTGTGTGTGTGTGTGTGTGTGTGTGTGTGTGTGTGTGTGTGTGTGTGTGTGTGTGCAAATGTTAGCGACGGCCGCTGAAGATGGCCAGGTTGGTCCTCAAAGGTTATAGTTACTTTTTTGTCTTCAACTTTCTTCCCCTGCACCTCTGTCCCTCCCTCCCTCCCTCTTCTCCTCTCTCTCTCTTCCCCAGTTTTGAAGTGGAACAGGAATGAACCAGCGTCTTCGAAATGAAGCCATGTGAACACACCCTGGAACTCCCGGAACAAACCAGCTTCTTTCATGTGGGCTAGGTGAACACACGGGAACTCCAGGGATGAACCAACTTCTTTGAAGTGTGTTAGGTAAACACACGGGAACTTCAGGAATGAACCAACTTCTTTGAAGTGTGTTAGGTGAACACACGGGAAATCCAGGAATGAACCAACTTCTTTGAAGTGTGTTAGGTAAACACACGGGAACTCCAGGGATGAACCAACTTCTTTGAAGTGTGTTAGGTAAACACACGGGAACTTCAGGAATGAACCAACTTCTTTGAAGTGTGTTAGGTGAACACACGGGAAATCCAGGAATGAACCAGCCTCTTAAGAAAGTAATAATGACCTCACATGTATTGGAAGACGTCGATGGAACTCCTGCGAAGCAACACGAAATGTATCTCTAACTCGGGTAAGAAGTTGAGGCGAACGAAATGGCTCCATTTTTTCCCTCTTATGGAAGAGCGAGGCAGAGAGGGAGACAGACACGAGCCAAAAATATGAATGGTTAAGGGACGGATGGAGGCAGAGGGGGGGGGGCAAAGTAATTCAGGTAAAAGGATGTGAACGCGCAAGGGAAAAGAATTAAGACGAGTGGGATGAAGCGAGAGTGAAAGAGAGGAAATGAGAGAGAATACAGGTGAAACGGACCTAACAGCAAAAAAATCTGAAGTATTTAAAGATGATGTCTTTCATATTAGGCCATTCTTAGAGTACTGAGATTATGGAAAAGAACAGAGAGAAAAAGAGAGAGAGAGAGAGAGAGAGAGAGAGAGAGAGAGAGAGAGAGAGAGAGAGAGAGAGAGAGAGAGAGAGAGAGAGAGAGACAATACCTCGTATTTAAACCATCCACCGGTGGCAAAACATCTCTATTTAATAACACTTTCGTATGACGGACACTCTTCCAGCTCTGTTATCCAGCGCGACATCTCATCACTCCCTTCCCAGGCCTCACCTCCATCAAGTTCCACCGCTGGATCTCCTGGTGTCACGCGGGAAAGACACATCCTTTTTTTTTTCTTAGAAGGCGCAGCGCGACAGTTGGGCTAGCCAGTGGAATCCAGGCAATTAGACAGTCACTAACAAGATGGTGCTGGCGTTAATATCGACATAGGATGGTGAGGGAAGAGATGGGGGGGGAGAGCAGTCCCATCTTGTCTAATTGAGTAACATAATTACCTTCGCGCCGTCGACACAAAAGGGATTCAATTATGTCATTTTCCCAAAAGCTTCTGAATGTCTTAATGTTTTCAATCAGTCCCTCATCCATGGGTCCCAACGAATCTGTCAGATCGAAACTGTCCATTTTTTCTTCTTTTTTCCTCCCATTCATATCTTTATTTTCTTCTTCCTTGACCCTGTCGAGGTTAGCGTTGGACGCTGTGGTCGACGCTTGGTTCGACCCTAAGAACAGAAACACCATTTCCACCACAACCCTCAAGAGGGCCATCGTAACAGGGGTATAGAAGGAGCCTCCGGAGCTCGGCAGCAGCAGTAGTAGCAGTAGTAGTAAGAAACTTTGTGACCCATTAGTCTAATGGGCCCAGGATCGAATCCCTGGGAAAGACAGCTGGCCTCAAAGCCAAACCAGCTGTGTTGACCTCCCTTTTGCCAAGGGTTGGTTGATTGACCGGCTGCCTAAAATATGTGGCGAATGTATGTGTATACATAGACATACAGTCAAAAACATGGTACATATATTCACAGTTAAGAGACGGAGGCCACGTAACACACAAACAGCAATCATGAATAGTACTCTAATTAAGTGTTGATAATCGCAAGGAATATGGGGCATTTAGCAGTATGCTGAGCGAGAGAAGGCATTACATCAGCATACTATTAACATAAGAAGACGCTACGCCAGCGACAGCGCGAGAACTGTACAGAATATGTGACGTATATCAACAGAGAAGAGAAATTGTAGAGAAAACGGAGGCAAATGGGACAGTGTTACACCCAAAGTAATTTGCAGTGCCATTAATGTAATCAAGCCAGCCTGGGTAGTTATCAGAGAGAAGAGACAATTACGAAAACAGATGCAATTATAATATCCATGAAATAAAAGGAATCATTAAAATGAGAATATATGATTATATAAAGTCCACAACTGTTATAAAATTAGGGACTGAAATGAAAACAAAGGAAAATGCAAAAACGGAAAAAGCCAGAAGTAACAGGAGCAGTAACAAGAACAGCAGTAACAGCAACAGCAGCAGTAGCAAGAACAGCAGTAACAGCAACAGTAACAACAGCAACAGCAACAGTAACAAGAACAACAGCAACAGCCACAGCTAGAACAGCACCATCAGCAAATACGAGCAGCATCAATACCAGGTAAAAGGTGAGGCGGGTCGGGTGGTGGAGGAGGAGGAAGGAGGAAGGAGGAAGGGGAGCGCCCCCAGTGGAGGAGGAGGAGGAGGAAGGAGGAAGGAGGAAGGAAGGGAGCGCCCCCAGACGGTATTTCTTTACAAATAGGCCAGTCGAGAGGTGGAGCAACGACCCTGTTTTTGTCATAAATGCCAGAACAATAGACCCATTCCAGGAGGGACGGGGCCGATTACCGCCAGTCAGGTCTGGGTATCATTAAGTATGTAGAGGCGAGTAAGGAAACCCTTGTTGTTCCCCTTCAGGAGTGGGTGTGGGTGTAACCACGCTGGATCAATAGGTCTTCTGCTACCTTAGTGTCTCTCTCTCTCTCTCTCTCTCTCTCTCTCTCTCTCTCTCTCTCTCTCTCTCTCTCTCTCTCTCTCTCTCTCACACACACACACATATATATATATATATATATATATATATATATATATATATATATATATATATATATATATATATATATATATATATATATATATATATATATATATATGTATGTTCAAGACTTTTTTTACGTGACCGTAAAGAACGTAATGTGAATCAAGTTCGAATCTTCGTTTCTATACGCCAGTGACTCTTACTACGTAGCTACACCGAATGCTGAAATGCTACAACGTCTGCAGGAGACGAGACAACACAATACGTCACACGTCATGAGTTATGGGGAGACCTTACTTCCCTCTCCTGGGCGGTAGCGCCACTCGACAGCTACTCCAGTGTTTACTAAGAAGCTGGAACCACGCAGGTATAAGTCACTTAAGGACCCCATGGCGTGTTCTCTCTCCACCCTCTCTCTCTTTCTCTCTCTATAGATCCTCCTACCTGCTATATCAACCTTGGTAATGATTATATATACGTTGGCCATACAGCATATACCCGCTTGCATTCGTTGGTCATACAGCATACACCCGCTTACATACTTGGTCATACAGCATACACCCGCTTACATACGTGGTCATACAGAATATACCCGCTTACATACGTGGCCATACAGCATACACCGGCTTGCAACTCGAACGATCGACAACGTAGCCAACTGGTCGACATCATCGACGGGTAATTAGGGAGGTCATTGTGTGGGTGATGGCGTCCGTGACACACATCTACCACTGGGTATGATGTGGGAGGGAATATATTCTGGGTCTTATGCTTCGAGGTCGTGAGAAGAGGGGGTGTGTCGTGAGGGGGTGGGAGGTGTGTGCCAAATTTTTATGGGGTCATGAGAGCCAGGTGGTGTTCGGTACCTTTGGGGCATAAAGTGTAGATGGAGGCAAGTGTTTAAAGTCGTGAGGACTGTGGTTAAGGGAGTGGGGGAGTTGGTGGCCGGGTGTGTGTGTGTGTGTGTTTGCGGTTCGTGGGTCGTCTGGCGTCATGAGGGAGTCGCGTGTGAGGACATGTAGAGCCAGGTGTGTAGGAAGAGATTCATGAGGATCCTCACACGAAGGCCATGTGAGGCCAGGTATTTAGGATCGAGTTGCATGGAAGAAAGCAGGAAATGGAGTCATGAGGGACATATGTGGGTATGACGCACAGGGAATCATAGAATCCACGCTAGACGCATACACATACATTGGCAGGAGGAGTGAGGGTGAATAGAAAGGATGAGAAAGCAGCTGGGATTGTGAAA
Organism: Panulirus ornatus; assembly: GCF_036320965.1. Classification (NCBI taxonomy): domain Eukaryota; kingdom Metazoa; phylum Arthropoda; class Malacostraca; order Decapoda; family Palinuridae; genus Panulirus; species Panulirus ornatus. Next base: position 51,106,492 of record NC_092229.1, on the reverse strand, counting down.
GAGAAAAGGAAGGACTGAGGACAGGGGAAGACGAAGGAGATAGACAGAAGCTGTATATTTGCTGGAAATGGTGGCGAAAGGCGTTCGGAGAGATGGGAAATGGAAGTCACATATGGAATATGAATGAAGGAGATGACACGAAAGAGAAAAAAAGAAAGAAGTGGGGATCGATCAGAATACGAAAATGGAGGGAAGGGAAGGAAGGAAGGAAGGAGGAAAGACAGATAATTGATAAGGTAACGAAGAAAGAAAGAGAATGGTAGAGAGACAAGAAGTGAAAGTTGATATATTGGCAATTGGATTCCACTCAAGGTCAGGCTATTCCATTAACGTTATCCTGGACTTTGTCTTATATCAAGGATTAGACAACATTCCTCAAAAAAAATCTTCCCTCCCTCCTGTATTACTTCCCAAAAGAAGAAACAGAGGAAGGGGCCAAGCGAGGAGTTTTTTTTATCTTTTTTACTTCTAATGTCCAGAGTCCTCTGCTCTCGACGCCTCCTGGTTCAGGTGTGAAAGAATTGAAATTCAGAGGAGCAAGAATTGGTTCAGTCTTCGTGAGAGAAAACGCAGAGGAAAGACCCACTGTTGGGCTGGGAAAGACTGACACACACACACACACACACACACACACACACACACACACACACACACACACACACACCATTCCCTCATATAATACTATATCTTTTTATGTTTGGTGAGATTAAAACACCTTGAATGTTCAAGTTATGACCATCTCATTAACGCTATATATATATATATATATATATATATATATATATATATATATATATATATATATATATATATATATATATATATATATATAAACAATATGTAAAATCAACTGCATAAAGGGTGTTTAAGTATCATACAAAACGAAATTCAAAGCCATATTCTGTCTTCAATAAACCTGTTCACTTCGTCACCAAAAGACCATGCCCAAAATCCTCCAACCTCAGACGATATATATATATATATATATATATATATATATATATATATATATATATATATATATATATATATATATATATATATATAAAGAAAAAAACTCGGTTATTTGAACACGTGACAGGTAATTGGACCCCCCAAAAAAACGAGAAAAAAAAATGAGTTCTCCCAGACATACCAGTGAGTCGGGCAGACTCGTCGTCACCAGAGGCGAGAGTTCCTCCTCAGGTCGGAGTCGTTTATGACATTATGAAGCTAATTAAACATTCATAATTGCCACCGTCGTCGGAGGTAATTATGTATTCCCTTTTCGTGGCACCGACGGATGTAATTATTGGGCAAAATTTTCATAAACAAGATCGCAAACACTTCATATTGTGATGAGGAGCGAATGTATATATATATATATATATATATATATATATATATATATATATATATATATATATATATATATATATATATATATATATACAAACCTCCAACAGCCAGGATCGAACCCAGGGCCCTTGCCTAGTGGCGGATACGCTACTGCTAGGCTATGATCGCCCATATATATATATATATATATATATATATATATATATATATATATATATATATATATATATATATATATACCTTTTTTTTTTCTTTTCAGCGTATTCACTGTATCCCCTGTAAGCCAGGTAGCGTTACGAATAGGTGACTGACCCTTAGAGTACTGAAGAGATCGAATCACAGGCTTCATTCACGGTGCTTCGTTCAGTGAGTCATTTGGACCAGTCGACCAAGCCTGTTCGAACACCAGAGTTGAATGAAGCATCCATAGTCTCCAGCAAGCTACGTATGATATCACTCATTATACTAATCACTCTAAGATTATCATTCTTAATTTACCTTTAATGAGGGTATTTATGCCGTAGGTTCATTACATTAGCATAAGACGAATATGGCGTTGACTATAGACCAGATCATTTCATATTGACAATTTGTGAGCACTGAGCTATCTAGATATCCTCCAGCTTACGCTGAATATCCAATTAAAGAAAAGAAAAAATATTCTATTTCTGATCGGTGTAATTTGAGAGCGACGCTCCTCACTGCGTCCTTAGTGGGAGGGTAATGATCGGTTCATTTATCGAGGTGAACTGCGCTGAATGAACAAGTGGGTCAGGCAATGATGCCTCCTTCTCCATGACTAAGTAAGGGTTGTTGGAGATGTAGTGAGGGAGTGCATCCCTCCACCGCAGCTCCGGGAACCCCGAAGACCCAACGCAGAACGCGAGGGAGCAGAATGCTTGAGGCAGTGAGAAATCACTATGGTGTGTGTGTGTGTTGATATCAGCGATAGCGATAAGTTCATGTACCATCTCCGTGATCTAATTCTGGGAAATAACGTTGTTTCATTATCATTTATCAGCCGGGTACTTAGTTATCCTGTTTTGGATGGTCTCCATACCAATTATAGATACGTTTGTAATAGTATATTATAGTAATATGTGATATTTGTAAACATGGCAGGGTAAGATGTCTTTAAAAACTATTTTTCTCCTTTAATTTGGCTACGTGGCTATATAGACTGGTCCCCTGTTGACAAGGCGATGCTTATAGCTTCTCCCTAAAAGCCACTTCGCAGAGATTTCGAGGCGCAAAGCAAAGAAATTCCGTCAGACGTAAGAGAATGCAATGAATATTTCGGTTCTCTGCCGCACCTCTGGTAGACGCGTTTCAAGGATAAGGAAAGGAGTAGACCAGGGAAAATGGAATTACCTCCGTTGAATATCTCCACCCATCACCTCCTCCAGCGGCGGTAGACTGGTATAGTTAATCCTCCTTTGCATTCATTTCCCTATGGTGAATAAAGTCCTCCCCACACACACACACACACACACCCCACACACACACACACACCCACCCCACACACACACACACCCACCCCACACACACACACACACCCACCCCACACACACACACATACCCACCCCACACACACCCACCCCCTACAGTTATTGTCATGTCCAGGGATGTGATGAAGCCGGGCGGAACCCTCTTTTTTTTTTACAACTACGCTCCTCAATTTCGGCCCGATGGTGGCAATATCAGTTGAATGGCATTATTGTATCGGGTAGAGGAGGCGAACGCTTTTGTTCTAGGGCGGCGTTGGCCGGGGGGGGGTAGAGGAGCGAGAGAGATGGGGGGGGAATATTGCCAAAATGCATCGCCTCGTTCGTTCACTCTACCTCCTCATTCTCACCATGTTCTCTTCTACCTCGTTCAGTGGCTTTCCAAGTTATATATATATATATATATATATATATATATATATATATATATATAAGTCTCAATTCTATTGTCCTAACTTGGGTTTTCCCTTCCTAATGGTCTTGTATCGTGCGCTATTCCACGGGGTTGTCATTATCTTGTCCTCCTGTGGATGAATACCATCAATTTTTTTTTTTTCTCTCTCTCTCTCCCAGGAACATCAAGGGGGTGTGTGATTCATCAGCTCCTGCAGGAATCTTATTATCCTTTTTTATGTATTCAGAATAAGAATCGGAATGTGACACTTTTTTCTTCCTTTTTTTAAGGGAGGGAGAGAGGGAGGGAGGTGGCGAATTGTGGACATTGGCTGTCCCTAACTACTGCCGGTGGTACACGATCGTTTCAAATTATTGGAGATTGATTCCATTGTTTGGATTGTCTCTTTCTCTCACTGACCGAGCTCTGGCATTGTTGTCTATGCTGCCTGGTTCAGTCCGTCATTCGAGACCGAACTGACGCCTATGTAAATTTGTAGAGTTCTTGTCCTGATTTCATTTTATTTTTTTTGCGTATATCATTTTCTTCTTTTTTTATGTTACCCTAGACGGTACAAGCTCCTGAATGCTCTAATCAAGGTTGTTTAATATATATATAAACATGTGATTGTCCAAACAATCACATGTTTACCAAATGGCGTCCTAGCTTCGTCTCTTCGATGTATATCAACTGACTGTTATATTTCTCTCTTGTGTCTCCCCTGATGATGTGATTATTACACGAAAGTGCACTTGGGAACTTTTCGTGTTTCATTTTCCCCGTGGACTCATAGGAATATCTTGTTCACGCGCAAAATTGTGATCCATTCCAATATATATATATAATATATATATATATATATATATATATATATATATATATATATATATATATATATATATATATATATATATAATGTATATATATATAGATAGCCACTGTCCATTCGTTTCACGACGTGCATCAGCCAAGTAACGAAAGATGAGATAAAGATAACTTCTCATGATTATGCAAAAAATAAAAAAAAAGAAAATGGTAAGATTCACACAGGATCTGGCACCAAATTCCCTGGTCTTCATAAAACTCCGTCGCCCTTATATCCCCCCCCTCTCTCTCTCTCTCTCTCTCTCTCTCTCTCTCTCTCTCTCTCTCTCTCTCTCTCTCTCTCTCTCTCTCTCTCGGACGAGACCCATCCCTGCCCCAAGGCCTTACGGGCGGTGAGCCTGATCGGACTACGTTCCAGGCATTAAGAGAATCGAAGCGCTCCAGCCTAATAGCGAGCTCCTCATAACACGGGTGTGTAAATCTCGCCTGGCGGGTATTGGACTCTCCCGTCTGTTTAGCCGTCGTGATAATGGAGAGGAAAATGACAGATATAGAAGGTGACAGAAGTGGTTGAGAGTGAGTTGGCGCCATCGGCAGTAAGGGATGATATGGAGGTTAGAGAGAGAGAGAGAGAGAGAGAGAGAGAGAGAGAGAGAGAGAGAGAGAGAGAGAGAGAGAGAGAGAGAGATGTTGGGTGGTTACGGTAGGCAAATGGATTGTGAGGTCTCGAAGAGCAAAGAAAATAGATTGACGATCCTGAATATGAAATACGTAGTTCTGTGTCACAAATACGTAACACTGTGTCATAAATACGTAACACTGTGTCACAAATACGTAACACTGTGTCACAAAAACGTAACACTGTGTCATGAGTACGTAACACTGTGTCATAAATACGTAACGCTGTGTCATAGATACGTAACACTGTGTCATAGATACGTAATACTGTGTCATAGATACGTAACACTGTGTCATAGATACGTAACACTGTGTCATAGATACGTAACACTGTGTCATGGATACGTAATACTGAAGTCTAAATCATCGTGGACGGAGGAGGAGGAAGAACGCTGCCTTCTTATCTGCACGGGTGGGATAAGAGAGATGTGCTGATCAGTGTGTGGGAGAGGTGGAGGAGGAGGAGGAGGAGGAGGAGAGTAATGAAAGTATAAATGAAAGAAGGACGAGAAAAATAAATAAAACAGCATCAAAAGAGTCGGAAGATGCCTAATCTCTGCACTCATTTGTCTTTTGTGGTGTTTAAACCGGTGTTGCAGAGAGAGGGAGAGGAGGAGGAGGGGGTGGGGAAGGAGGGAAAGGAGAGAGAGAGAGAGAGAGAGAGAGAGAGAGAGAGAGAGAGAGAGAGAGAGAGAGAGAGAGAGAGGGATGGGGAAAGTATCCAGTAATTCAACCTACTGTCGAGGGTGTTGCTGTCCTTTCTAACCCTATTGCTCAGGGGATCGGGGGTATGGGGTTGGGTAGGGGTTTAGTATCCTTCCTGGGCGGCTTTATTTGGAAAGTTTATAATACTTTTTCCCCTGTGGGATTTATTCCATGAGGGGGGGAGGGGGGGGGGACATCCAGGGAGGAAGGCGAGTCCAAAGTTTGCGAGGATATCTACTGAGCGGGTGAAGTTGGACCGTGCCCAGAGAGAGAGAGAGAGAGAGAGAGAGAGAGAGAGAGAGAGAGAGAGAGAGAGAGAGAGAAGTTGGGCCATACCCAGAGAGAGAGAGAGAGAGAGAGAGAGAGAGAGAGAGAGCGCCCCCCCATTCGCCCCAGACGTAACACATGCACATCGTCGTCCACTCCCGTCTACCTGGATCTATCTGGTGGGTTTCCAACCCACCAGATACATCAGTCAGGCTCACATCATCATAACTTATGCTTGGCTTCATGGTCATTCTTACAGACATACCCACAAACTACCCTGATAGGCGTACAACCGTTCGTTCTGCAGCCTCGTTGGGGAAAGTCTTCTCAGAAGGTCAATCACTTCTCTCTCGTCCCTTCAGATATGAGAGTCTGAAGGGAGACAATATGCATATAGATGATACAATATAAGCGGGTCAGGATGGCCGAGCGGTCTAAGGCGCTGCGTTCAGGTCGCAGTCCGGTCTTCCGGGCGTGGGTTCGAATCCCACTCCTGACATGGGAGAGTTTTCGTCCTCCTCCCTCGAACCCATCAGAAGCGGCTTCGATACCCTTAACTCCGGCCAGGAAGGGTGTTGATGGAGAGCATCGTTTCCAAATGCCTTCGTAAGGTTGTTAACTCCGACCCGATATAGACAGAGAGGTGTTATTGACCCTATTCATTTGGAAGACTCATATCCCACGTAAAATGGAATAAAACACAAAGGTAATCAGCTCTTATCAACTGTATTGATAGACAATGCTAAATACATCTCAGTATTCTCATTTCTTACAGAAATCGAGCCTGAAATCGATAAATGGTGGCAATACTATCAACACACAGATAGGCTTATGGCTCTAAAAAAATAAAAAAACCTTATCGGTTGTGTTGAGTAGGATCAGCACCCTTTTACAGGGTCGCAAGGAAGATCAGAGACATCTAAGGAGGAGAGAGAGGAACGGGAGATGTATGAATGAAGGCCTTGGCCCAAGGCTAGAGAATGTATTGGTATCACATGTGCCGTGTTTACCTCAGGATTGCAACAGAGCAACACAATATACTCCATACAGTGTGTATATATACGTCGCCTGCAACACAGGATACGAGTAACGCAAGAAGAAGAACTCAAGCGCAAGGTGTGGACGATATACGTTATGTCTTCACATTCCCTCATCCCTTTTTCTATTCCACCACATAAAGAAGACGGGTAGAAAGGACAGAGGATGTAAATCCTACACTTTGTTCTTACGTTGTGATAGGCTTTCTTTTCACCTCAAAAAAGGGGAAGGATAGAGAAGGTGGATGAAGAGCTTCTCCACCAACCTCGTCCTATCCTCAGGCTTAATATGATATTTATCCTCTGTGGATGAAGACCTTTTTTTTCCTTACCCTGTGAAGGAGGCCAGAAGATATGGAGATCCTACCTCTTCCCTCCTACTCCCTGGCCTCTCTTCTTTCTCCCTGGCCTCGAGGAGAACTTTTAATTGGAGCTTTTATCACAGAGAAAAAAGGCCTCGTTTAACTACAAACAGGACAAAGTAGTATGAGAAAACAATCAACAGAATATAGGACAACGGGAAATGGCATTTAAGCCTACAAACAGGAGAGGATAAAGCATTATTTAGTATCAGAGCATCGCACGTCCCCCCAACACAGCTGAGTGACAAAGCGTAGCACAGTGCTGGCAACAGCAGCAACAGTAGTAGCAGCAACAGCAGCAACAGTAGTACCATCAACAGCAGCAACAGTAACAACAGTAGTACCAACAACAACTTCAGCAGCAGCAACAGTAGTACCAACAACAACAACAGCAACAGTAACAACAGTAGTGCAAACAACAACAGCAACAGTAACAACAGTAGTGCCAACAACAACAACAGCAACAGTAACAACAGTAGTGCAAACAACAACAGCAACAGTAACAACAGTAGTACCAACAACAACAACAGCAACAGTAACAACAGTAGTGCAAACAACAACAGCAACAGTAACAACAGTAGTGCAAACAACAACAGCAACAGTAACAACAGTAGTGCCAACAACAACAGCAACAGTAACAACAGTAGTGCAAACAACAACAGCAACAGTAACAACAGTAGTGCAAACAACAACAGCAACAGTAACAACAGTAGTGCAAACAACAACAGCAACAGTAACAACAGTAGTGCAAACAACAACAGCAACAGTAACAACAGTAGTGCAAACAACAACAGCAACAGTAACAACAGTAGTGCCAACAACAACAGCAACAGTAACAACAGTAGTGCAAACAACAACAGCAACAGTAACAACAGTAGTACCAGCAACAACAACAGCAACAGTAACAACAGTAGTGCAAACAACAACAGCAACAGTAACAACAGTAGTACCAACAACAACAACAGCAACAGTAACAACAGTAGTACCAACAACAACAACAGCAACAGTAACAACAGTAGTACCAACAACAACAGCAACAGTAACAACAGTAGTACCAACAACAACAACAGCAACAGTAACAACAGTAGTACCAACAACAACAACAGCAACAGTAACAACAGTAGTACCAACAACAACAACAGCAACAGTAACAACAGTAGTGCAAACAACAACAGCAACAGTAACAACAGTAGTGCAAACAACAACAGCAACAGTAACAACAGTAGTACCAACAACAACAACAGCAACAGTAACAACAGTAGTGCAAACAACAACAGCAACAGTAACAACAGTAGTGCAAACAACAACAGCAACAGTAACAACAGTAGTACCAACAACAACAACAGCAACAGTAACAACAGTAGTGCAAACAACAACAGCAACAGTAACAACAGTAGTACCAACAACAACAACAGCAACAGTAACAACAGTAGTGCAAACAACAACAGCAACAGTAACAACAGTAGTGCAAACAACAACAGCAACAGTAACAACAGTAGTGCAAACAACAACACAACAGTAACAACAGTAGTGCAAACAACAACAGCAACAGTAACAACAGTAGTGCAAACAACAACAGCAACAGTAACAACAGTAGTACCAACAACAACAACAGCAACAGTAACAACAGTAGTGCAAACAACAACAGCAACAGTAACAACAGTAGTGCAAACAACAACAGCAACAGTAACAACAGTAGTACCAACAACAACAACAGCAACAGTAACAACAGTAGTACCAACAACAACAACAGCAACAGTAACAACAGTAGTGCAAACAACAACAGCAACAGTAACAACAGTAGTGCAAACAACAACAGCAACAGTAACAACAGTAGTGCAAACAACAACAGCAACAGTAACAACAGTAGTGCAAACAACAACAGCAACAGTAACAACAGTAGTACCAACAACAACAACAGCAACAGTAACAACAGTAGTACCAACAACAACAACAGCAACAGTAACAACAGTAGTGCAAACAACAACAGCAACAGTAACAACAGTAGTGCAAACAACAACAGCAACAGTAACAACAGTAGTACCAACAACAACAACAGCAACAGTAACAACAGTAGTGCAAACAACAACAGCAACAGTAACAACAGTAGTACCAACAACAACAACAGCAACAGTAACAACAGTAGTGCAAACAACAACAGCAACAGTAACAACAGTAGTGCAAACAACAACAGCAACAGTAACAACAGTAGTACCAACAACAACAACAGCAACAGTAACAACAGTAGTACCAACAACAACAACAGCAACAGTAACAACAGTAGTACCAACAACAACAACAGCAACAGTAACAACAGTAGTACCAACAACAACAACAGCAACAGTAACAACAGTAGTGCAAACAACAACAGCAACAGTAACAACAGTAGTACCAACAACAACAACAGCAACAGTAACAACAGTAGTGCAAACAACAACAGCAACAGTAACAACAGTAGTGCAAACAACAACAGCAACAGTAACAACAGTAGTACCAACAACAACAGCAACAGTAACAACAGTAGTACCAACAACAACAACAGCAACAGTAACAACAGTAGTGCAAACAACAACAGCAACAGTAACAACAGAATATTACCACCATGCGAGCCATAGGATCATCCAGCCCTCCTCTTTGGACGAATGATCATCTTCTACGTAACATTGTAAGGTCGTCGTAGACGCTAAGTGTGCTGACAACGTCCCAAAAACCTGTAGAATCGTTCCCGTCTCCTACAGGAAAAGGGGGGACTTAACACGTTAACCATACGTGACTGAAATGTGTAGTGGACGCTTTCGATTTCGGTCTTGCTGATAACAAAGTTTCTTCTCTTTTTTTTCAGACTTATTTCTCCGCTATCATCGCCACGATGTTGTATGTTAGTTTAGACGTACTTTCCACACGCCTGAATCATTTATCTTCTCTGTTTTGCCAAAGAGGAAAGCAAAAAC